>NW_024384587.1:0-13753 GCF_016835505.1 Polypterus senegalus
TCTTCCACGTCTTAAGCCCGAGTCGGGTCAGCAGTGCACCATCCCCACTATATACAGTGTTGACCACTGCACTGCTTCCCCCTCCTGAGACGCCGGACGGTGGACCAGAATCTCCTCGGCCGTCCGAAAGTCATTCTCCATGGCCTCCAAACTCCTCCATGCCCGAAGTTTTGCCTCAGCAACAACCGCCGCTGCTCCACTTGGCCTGCCGTACCTATAAGCTGCCCCCAGAGATCCACAAGACAAAAAAGTCCTATAGGACTCTTCTTCAGCTTGACGCATCCCTCACGCGTGTCCACCAACGTGTTGGGGGATTGCCGCCACGACAGGCACCGACCACCTTGCGGCCACAGCTCGGGTCAGCCGCCTCAACAATAGAGGCACGGAACATGGCCCATTCGACTCAACGCCACACCTCCCTCGGGACGTGGTTGAAGTTCTGCCGGAGGTGGGAGTTGAAGCTACTTCTGACAGGGACTCTGCCAGCCGTTCCCAGCATACCCTCACAACACGTTTGGGCCTACCAGGTCTGACCGCATCTTCCCCACCATCGAGCCAACTCACCACCAGGTGGTGATCAGTTGACAGCTCCCCCTCTCTTCACCCGAGTGTCAAGACATATGGCCGCAAGTCCGATGACACAACCACAAAGTCGATCATCGACCTGAGGCCTAGGGTGTCCTGGTGCCAAGTGCAATATGAACACCCTATGCTTGAACATGGTGTTCGTATGGACAATCCGTGGAGCACAGAAGTCCAATAACAAAACACTGCTCGGGTTCAGATCGGGGCCATTCCCAATCACGCCCTTCCAGGTCTCACTGTCATTGCCCACGTGAGCATTGAAGCCTCCCAGCAAAACGAGGAATCCCCAGAAGGTATGCCCTCTAGCAACCCCTCCAGAGACTCCAAAAAGGGTGGATACTCCAAACTGCTGTTCGGCACATACGCACAAACAACAGTCAGGACCCTTCCCCCACCCAAGGCGAGGGAGGCCACCTCTCCCCACCGGGTAAACCCAATGCACAGGCTCCGAGTCGCGGGGCAATAAGTATGCCCACACCTGCTCGGCGCCGCTCACCGGGGCAACTCCAGAGTGGTAGAGAGTCCAGCCCTCTCAAGGAGATTGGTTCCAGAGTCCAAGCTGGCCGAGGTGAGTCCAACTATATCTAGCCGGGAAACCCCTCGACCTTGCGCACTTCTAGCTCAGGCTCCTTCCCTTCAGAGAGGTGACATTCACGTCCCAAGAGCCAGTTTCTGTAGCCGAGGATCAGACCGCCAAGGTCCCCGCCCGCTACCACCCAACTCACACTGCACCAACCTCCTTGACCCTCCCATAGGTGGTGAGCCCATGGGGAGGAGGACCCACGCTTTCTCTTTCGGCTGTGCCCGCCGAGCCCCATGGGTGCAGGCCCGCCACCAGGCGCCGCCATTGAGCCCCACCTCCAGGCCTGGCTCCAAAGGGGCCCGTGACCCAAGGCCCGGCAAGGGAAAACGTTGTCCACAGTTTTTATTTTTCATTGAAGGTTTATTGAACCGCTCTGTCTCATCCCTCACCTAGGACCAGTTTGCCTTGGTGGTTCTACCAGGCATAAAGCCCCGGACAACATAGCTCCTAGGATCATTGGGACACGCAAACCCCTCCACCACGATAAGGTGACGGTTCAAGGAGGAGCCAAATATTTTTTATTTCAATAATAATGTGCACAAAGCACCTATCCTCCACAGTACTAAATAATAATAACAAACACTAATCAATAACAATTTATAATCCTCCAACTTCCAGCAGCTCAGTCACCCTTCCTCCCAACTCGCCCACTTGTGTGGATTTCCCAGAGTCCTTATAGTTCATGACCAGGAAGGACTTCTGAGCCCTCAGTCCACGTGATTATCCAGCACTTCCGAGTCGAGTGAAAACTCTTCTTTTTCTTCAGCCCGGAAGTTTGTCATCTCCTCTGTTGCTGTGCCTAAGACGTACCGGGTTATAGGGAAAATAGCAGTCCCTGCTTCTCCCTGCAGCGCGCCTGGAGGTCCCCATGGTATCCAGCAGGGCTGTGATGAAAAACTGCACTGTCCATGATGCCCTGCTGGAATTCGGGGCACCTCGATGTTGCAAGAAGGGCTCCACCTGGCAGCCTGGGGGTATTGGCCAGGATGAACGGCCGGCCATATCCCAACAATGTTAATTTTAAATCTAGATATCTTTTGAAATTCTCCTAGTGCATTAAGGACTATCGGTACAGTGGTTTGTGGGTCTGTTTTCTGTTCAAGTCATCTGGTTATCCTCATTATCACTGATGCATTTTAAAAAATAAATGGTCAATGGGTCACCGGCGATTGCAAAAAGCAATGGTGATAAGGGGCATCCTTGTTGAGCACAACATTTTAGTCTGAAGTAACATGAAATAATGTTAATACAAACAGAGGCTAATGGACTGATATAATGTAATTTTATCCATTCACATTTGTTTGGGCCAAACCCAAATTTGTGCAGTGAGGTGAATAGGTAGTCTCATTCAACCATATCAAGTGCTTTTTCTGCATCTAAAGATAATAAGATCTTGGGTGTGTTACATTTAACCTCCTTAGTGTTTGAATTTTATTCAAAAAAAAAATGTAAAAAGTGGTTTTTTTTTCGGCAAGAAAAATGACATTATTATTAAATCTCAAAAGTATAATAATGATACAAATAATAATAGTAATGATGAATAAAAATAGTAATATGAAATGAACAATAATAACAAAAATAATAATAACAGTAATAATAATACTGCTAATAATGCCAAAATCAAGGACTTTTTTAAATCGTGTGACTCAAACCACTTACAACTGAACACGAGCAAAACCAAGGAACTGGTGGTGGATTTTAGGAGACCCAGGCCCCTAATGGACCCCATGATCATCAGAGGTGACTGTGTGCAGAGGGTACAGACCTATAAATACCTGGGAGTGCAACTGGATGATAAATTGGACTGGTCTGCCAATACTGATGCTCTGTGTAATAAAGGACAGAGCCGACCACACTTCCTTAGAAGTCTGAGCGTCCTTCAACATCTGCACAAGATGCTGCAGATGTTCTATCAGATGGTTGTGGTTAGTGCCCTCTTCTACGTGGTGGTGTGCTGGGAGGCAGCATAAGAAGAAGGACGCCTCACGCCAAACTGGTGAGGAAGGCAGGCTCTATTGTAGGCATGGAGCTGGACAGTTTGACATCCGTGGCAGAGTGATGGGCGCTGAGCAGGCTATCAATTATGGAGAATCCACTGCATCCACTAAACAGTATTACCTCCAGACAGAAGAGCAGCTTTAGCGACAGACTGTTGTCACTGTCCTGCTCCACTGACAGACTGAGGAGATCTATGCGACTCTTCAATTCCACCTGGGGGGTAAACGTTAAAATTATTCAAAGTTATTGTCCATTTTTACCTGCATTTTTATTACTCTAATTTAATATTGTTCTTGTATCAGTATGCTGCTGCTGGAGTATGTAATTTCCCTTGGGATGAATAAAGTATCTGTCTATCTATCAAAACAGTATATAATCTCAAAATTAGTTCTTTGTGTGGTAAATCTTAAAACACAGTGAAAGACAAAAATCCAATGTCACAGTCGGGACAATAATATTGTGTTTCTTTCAGATGTATCAATTTTTTTTAACAGCACACTGCACAGGTACGAGTTGGATTCTATTTTTTTTTTCTGTTGCAGGTATATAATAAGTGAAATGTCTACCGATAAAATGCTCTGGATTGATCCTCTATGTGCTAGGTCGACTGAATCTCTTTAGCGGTAGTATGGACAGTGAATGTGCAACAATGATTTATTCTATAAGCAGGCATGTAAAGTGTGCATGAGATACAGTTTCTCTAGCTTTTGTTTGTATAACACAATGCATTCATAGAGGCGTTGTGAAGTGGCGGTGAAGGAGAGCCTCCAAAGCTGAGATCTAGACCTGGAACACGGTTTGCAGCGCCACTTCAGTAAACAAAACAGCAAAGAAACCGGTACATCTGCATGGCCACACCAAGAGGAATGCCTGCTTTCCTCCAGCTTTCCAGCGTTGAACACAGCTGCTGCACCAAACAACAGCACAGCACTTAACATTCCCGATTCTGCCACCTGTCAGTGCAGCAGCAACATCCCTGCTGTGCCATATGACAACACAGCACTCCCAAACCCTGCTGATGTGTCCTCAACACCTGCTGCATGACTGAAGCAGGAAAGATCACCCAGCAATTCTGACGATTTTGTGCACTGTTACAAGGTGTTGGAAGTGGCCATTGAAAACTGTGAATTTGAATATCTTTTGTAGTATTTCTTTTTTGCCTCCACATAATGGAATAGAAAGTCAATTTTGATCCACACAATCTACGTTGCCCATCGTGCTATTGTAGTTGACCTCCACAGGCTTGTTGGTTTTTGCTTACAGTGACTGTAGCTGCATTATGTGGAGTGCTAAGAAGATAAACTTCTTTCTTGTCTTTCCATTTCAGCACAAGCACTTTACCCTTTTGCCAAGCTACTAGCGAACCTCTCTGTAATTTTGCTCTGTCAAAGTCTTCAGGCATGCTATGATGCACTGTTTAATATGTGTCAGTCTTTCTTTGCCGCAAAATGTCAAATAGCTCTGGTGAAGTATAAAAATTGTCCATGGGTACATAGTAACCTTGATCCAGCAGAGCATCTATCAAAGTCAGCACCGAAGATGCATCAACACTGATGTATATCGGATCAAACATTTTCCTTTGTCTATGTACAGGACTGAATTCCAAATGTATCCTGTTTTAGATTCACAAAGCTCACAAAACTTTATGCCAAATCTTGCTCTTTTGATGTAATGTACTGTATCAATGACTGTCTGCCCTCATAAGCCATGAGACTTTCATTGATGCTGACATCACAGATCCGAATGTAAACGCACTGAAATTTTGCTACAGTGGCCTGGTATATCTCCCAAATTTTCTTAATTTTGGGTGCTGGATGGGTATTCTCCTCAAAGTTTGCATTGTTGGTAAAGTGCAGATATTTCATAATTAGTGAAAACCTACACTCAGACGTAATTTGTCCAAAGAACTAGCAGCACTTATACAGCACGAGTGATTCTCAGTTCTAATGCTTATTTATGCAAGACGCATCTGTACAGTTGCCCAAGTGACATTTGGGACTAATGCTTTTAGCATGGTTTTCAGTGCAAATCAACATTTAAATTAAAAAACTGAGTGGAAGGAAAATTACAAATGTTCACTTTCTAGTTAATGTTATAACTGTTGGGTACATATACTGTACAGTATATATTTTGCTATTAAAAAGGCAACACATTGAAATTATTAAAGAAATAAAATATACTTATAATATGCACACTTCATATTTAATAAAGTGCACATTAGTAAATTTCTGCTTATGACAATATTTTTGGTCACTAAATATCAACTAAATGTTTGAATATGTAGTCAGTGTAAAAATTTAAATAAAACTGAGAAATGTGGTCAAAAATCATATTTTCCATAGGTGAGTTGTTATCTTGTAATTTACTTGAACTACTAATATTCCTCTAATATAAATAAATACTTCCTATTTCATTAAACTATACTGCTATTGGTTGCATCTTGTTTGGAATTCTATACGAGGTGTGGCAGAAAAGTAATGAGATTGATTTTTTATTTACTAAAGTTTACATTTTTTTCAAACATCAATGTTATCCCTTCAAAGTAGTTCCTTGGCAGCTACACACCGATGGAGACGTTGTTCCCACTGTTGGTAGCAGCGCTGGAAGTCTTCAACCGTATGGTCTTCAGCATGTCCGTACACTCTTTTGGGTGTTTTCTAAAGTCCCAAATGACGTCCTTGAGGACATTTTTCAGTTTAGGAAAAAGGAAAAAGTTACACGGACTGAGGTCAGGTGAATAAGGGGGCTGGGGAACCACAGGAATGCCTTTTGAGGTCAAAAATTCTATTATGGAGAGGGCAGTTTTTCGGCACCATTTTGGCACAGACCTTTCGCATGTGCAAATGTTCAGTCAAAATTTGATGAATGGTAAATCTGTTCAAATTTAATTGTTCACTGAACATTCTTAATGTTAAACGACGGTCTGATCTCACAAGAGTGTTAACACATTCGATGTTTTCATTGGTTTTCTAAGTTGAAGTCCTCCTGAACGGTGTTCATCTTCAACGTGTTTTCTGCCTTCCAAAAATGATTTGTGCCAGCAAAAACTTGAGCTTGGGATAAAGAATGTTCCCCATAGGCCTGTTTTAACTTTTCAAACGTCACACTTGCCGTTTAATGGCACAATGTTGCTCCAAATTCCGCTGTTCCATTTTGCGTGACACACAACCAAAAACACAACTTCGCTAATGGCAGTCACAAAATCACGTGAGTTAATGGAAGGAGTTGAAACTCACACTGAGCTATGGGAGGGTACTGATACACGTGCTCTATCAAGGACAACAGCAGCGTTGCAGATCGCTTGCAGTGTTGCCAGTCTCATTACTTTTCTGCCACACCTTTATGTTTCATATAAAAACATGAATGACATTAGTTTTTTTCTTTACTCTTTTAAAATACAGTATATGGAAATGGGAAAAGTATCTGTTAATACACTATTGCATAATAGTGTATAATAATATGCAGTGGTGCTGACATATGTAAATAATACCTGTATGTGTGTAATGCAAGTTGGTTTGTAATTAAGAGGTCTATTTAAAGCTATGGTGTGAAAATAATTCACTTATCATTATTCGGGACACAGAAAACATGACAAGGTGTCAATTTAAACTGTCATTTTTTATGCAGACACTATGAATACTATTACATGATTACATGTTCAAAATCATTTAATTTGTATTGCTTCTTTTTTCTTTAAATGCTTTCAACATATAGTTTATCATTGATTCATTGGTACTATGTTGTCCTTGAGAAGCATTTTATAATACAAGCATCATAACAATTGGAGAGAAGAGAGACTAGGCTAATTCCAGGACTACTGGAAATATGTTATTAGGAAAGATTAAAAGAGCTCAGCTTTTTCAGTTTAAACAAAAGAAAATTAAGAGGAGATATGATTGAAGTGTTCTAAATTATGAAGGAATTAGAACATTGGATCGATACTGTTATTTTAAAATGAGCTCATCAAGAACACGTGACACAGTTAGAAACTTGTTAAGGTAAATTTTGTACAAACATTAGGCATTTTCTTCACAGAGAGCCATAGATGCATGGGATAAACTACCAAATAGTGTAGTAGATAAGAAGGACTTTAGGGTCTGTCAAAACTAGTCTTAATATTATTTTGTAAAATTAAGTTGAGGTCTGATGAGATTTGTTGGCTTGAATGGCCTGTACTCATTTAGATTGCTCTAATGTTCTAACTGTTAACACATCACTTTGAGTATTTGGGTAAACTACATTTTGCAAAATTGATTTCCACATCTCTTTATTGAATTGATCTTTTTAGTTTCAAATTGCAGTGCTTAAAGATATTGTATGCATTTATGTGAGCTGGTCAGCAAGTGCAACTAGTTTAGGTAAAGTGTTCCATGGATATCTCTAATTCTGTCTGTCTGTTCTGGCTGTCCTTACCTTAATATACAGTATTTATACAATGTCATGCACTCTCTTGTTACAATTTGAGCTTTTGTTTATTTACTGAATCTACTTCAATTCACTTTTAGGGTCACAGGGAGCTGGCACCTATTCTGGGAACAATCGAGTACAAGGTAGAACCAACCTTGACCAAATGCCAGACTTTCAAATATGAATTACAACTTGTGTGTAAATATAACACAGTGGCCACTTTGTTAGGTGTGTCTGGTCATTAATCAGATGATCAATGTCACAGCAGCTCCGTATCCTATACAATACTATATCTGAATGTAGACATAATCAAGGTATAATGGTTGGTTCCAGACATGGTCAGTTTAGCAGCCTTTGCACTTTACAAAGAGTAAACAGCAGTTTTGTAGACAAGACTTATTTCAGAAAACAGAAAAACACAAATACTCAGATAAATGTTCTGCACAACAGGGAGCTGCAGACCACCAGTTCAGAGATAATGTTGGACCTCAAAGTAGATGGGGTACAACAAAAAGTCTAATGCTGGGTTACATTCAAAGATCAGATGGGCAGATGATCAATAAAATGGGCAAATAAAGACTGGAAAAATTTCACCCGATCTAGCTAAATTTCAATTTTTATGCTGTGACATTCAGAGAGATATGAGCAGAGTATGGAATAAACAGCAAGAATCTACAGATCCATCCTTCTTTGTTTCAACTGTAAATGCAGCTAGTGGGAATGCTTTGGGGAATGTACTTTTGGGACACATTAGGCTTCCTAATACCAGCTGAGCATTATTTGAACACCACAGCATTCCTAAGCCCTGTTGCCAACAATGTCCCTTTTTGGTCTCAGTCTATGCTTTTTTGAGATAAATATTTTCAACAGAATAATGAGCCATGTCACAATACACACGTTCACAATGTGTCAAGTCATGCCACAATGCACCTGCCAGTCCCCAGATCCCAATGCAAATAATACACCTGTGGAATGATATAGAATGGGAGGTTTGCGTAGTAAAATAGTAACTGAAAAATTACCAAGAATAGTCAGCTTGGGGCAAATTCTAAAAGGAAAGTTTCCAGTATTTGTTTAAGCTCATGCCTTTAGGAATTCAGGATGTTCCAGAGACAACAAACAGTCTACAAAGTACAAGATAGGTACACTACTAGAATGGCCACTGAGTATTTACCTGTATCTAAAAGTCTGCATAGATCTACATCTATGAGAATATTATAAACTATATTTCTATTTTATAGTATTTTTATTCACTCTTGCTTTATTTTCTCTAAAAAACTGTACATCAGTCTGAGCAGTAACTGTAAAGTGCTATAATTTAAAACAGACTCAATTAAAATGCATTATGTTAGCAGTGAATTAGAATATGTCTAACTCACATTTTTTTTCCTGCCTATACGCTAAATCTCGCATGACATACTCATTTCACTTGTCTTATTTAACTGAATCATTTTCAGTAGCAATGACCCAAAGAAAGTCTGTTTAAGTATAGTGAAGTGTGTTCACAAATTTTATCAAAGTCTGATTTATAGTTTGAATATTTTTCTAAAAATGGAAAGGACATTGTGTGTTTTTATTGTAGATTATTAAGGTTTGGTACTAAATTCATACAGGCTTTTTTGACATACAGTAGTATATGCTGTATATAGCAAAGGGCAGATTGTCTAATATGGGCCACAGTGAGAGGGAAAAACATAATCTTTCAACTACCATACAAGTCTGGAACAGAGGGCACTGCCAGAAGCCCTGCAAATGTTCTTGGTGGAAATGATTTACTAATGGGCCATGGAAGCCTGGGAAGAGGTCAGAAAAGGCTACTATGTGGGTACTGTGATAAAAGTCTTATTGAAAAAATAAGTTCCACAAAATAGAAAAAGGTTTGGGGATCATCCCCAAAATATTGTCGTCCAGACAATTGAAATAAAGAAACCGATTCAAATGACTTGCAGTACAAATGAACAATTTACTGTATACAAGATGGCGATTTTATAACAGAATGGATGATGGAGAGGAAATGGTTGGCCAGAAGTGATGATTGGAGGCGGGAACATGGACCCAACATCATCTGGAGTTTTGACAGGAGCAATGGATTGTGGGACCGGAAGTGACGTCACCGCAGCCATTTTGAACCCGGAAATGGAGAGGTTTATTTTTCTTCAGGTACAATGAGATTTAGGTAAGTACCACGTGACAGCCCATTGTCTCGCGATATTTCACTCACCTTTAGGCTCTTTGTCTGCCTCTAACTCCAGACGTGGTGACAGTACATACAGGCACCATTGTGAAATGTGGGACTGTGTTCCCTTTAGGGTGAAGGAGGAAACTGGTAGCAGGTTAGTCATTTCTATCCAACACATTAAATAGCAACACTTTGTTCCCAAAAGTGAGAAGCAAAACCTACTTCAAAGCCTGTACCTGTAATTATATGCAGAGCTAGGAATGCTCTCAGGAAGGTCTGACAAAGTCTGCTCAGAGTGACTTATCTGGAAGTCCAGGTAGATGTACATTCCTGAGCCCATGAGGTCTCCTATACCATTAGACTTACTGAACAGGTATCATGGCACCACCTAGTGGCTTGGAGAAATTAAACCTTCTGCCCATTATCCTTAACCTTCCACTTTAAATGGTATCCTAAGTAAGTACTAGGGTGTTGTACCGTGTTAGCCATTATGGATGCAGTGAGAAGTCAAGCAAAATGACATCTTTTATTGGCTAACTAAAAAGATTACAATATGTAAGTTTTTGAGGCAAATCAGACATCTTTAGGCAAGATGTAATACATAAACTGGAAAGAATAACTAATTCATCAATGGAGAGAGAGTCAACAGCCACTAAATAGCTGTTATACATCACTGATATCTTCGTTTTTAACTGATTTGTCACCTTTGCCTGTAACCTCTTTTCAGTTCATAAATGTATTTGTTATTTTCCATTAAAGATAGCACATTTGTTGTTATGTTATTAGTATGCTCATATTGTATCTAGTTTTCTTTTTGAGTCAATTTATTGCAGTCATTAAATTGATCTTTGTTGGAAATTTAGGAATCTGCACAGAAAAAACAACTACTTCATCAAAAATGCATCTATTTTCTAAGCTCTACTTCAAGTTATAAGAATTAAAAATCAAATCACAGAAAATTACTGTACATACTACATCATTATTCATAAACCATGTACTGTATTTGTGTTTCCAGTCATGGACAAAGTATGAAATGTATCTTTACAAGCAAGTAGCTGAAAAAACTGTTGCAGTGATCAGAAGGAGCTATTTTCCTGTTAATTGCTGACTGATGTGAATCAGTTCCAGTGTGACAAGAAGAAAATGGCTTTGCACTTCAGCATCAGTGTACCAAGCATAGTTGATTTGGTCCTACCTTTACTTCTGACAGCCATGTCAAATGATTGATTCACAACCCTTGGTAATAAATTACAGCTAATCTAGTACAGCGTCGTATTTTAGCTTGATTCAAACTATTTTTCAATAATAAAGAAAACTCCTTTAAAGATTTATTGGTAGCACAGCCATTACAGGACATTCCAGTTTAGGGACTTAGGCTGTACCTGCCTACATAACATAACATTCTGAAAAAAGGGTGTTATTAGACCGAGCTTATCCTGGCAGCACTAAGCACAAGGCTGGAAATGGCACGAAATCAATTCATGGTAAGGCCTACTCATTCACACAGCCATATACAGAGCCACTTTTGAATATGCACCCAGACTAAACAGCACATCTTTGGGAATGTCTGAGGAAAGCTGGGGTAACTGGAGAGAAAAGCAGTCAAGAAGAGAATGTAAAAACTCCTCACAGACAATGATTTGGTGTAAGATGTTGCATTTGTGTGGCATCAGCACAACAATGCATCCTCCGCAAACCTGCCTTTTTACCAAGAAAAAAAAAAAGATTTCCAGTTCTAATCTACTCGTATTACTGGATACTGTGATTTCTTTCATATGCATAATTTTATTTACTGGTTAGAGCAAAGGGTTTAAAAGGTAAAACAATATTGATAGTAAAATCTTCCTTTATGTGGTTGAGGTAAAGCCAAAGGCAGTTTTCAGACTCTTGTATAGTATGCTATGAAATCACAGCTGAAAAGATGCAGAAAGCAAAACCAGAGTGATTTTTCTTAAAAATATATATAATAGATGGTCCTTATAATGTAATTATGGGTATCATAACTGTACTTTTGCACATTTCTTTTTTCATACAAGAAGTAATTACTACCTTAAGCTTCCACTACTGCTGGCAACCAACCATATTGTTAATTAAGGTTTTATTTTTTGTTATCAAAAAGCATTCCGATTTTAATCAACATATAACACTTTTACTTTGGTTTGCTGACAGAGTGACCTAGAGTACATTGTGATGATGTTACTGCTTTATGTACTGTATTTAGCTGTGTCTGCAGTCATGCTAAGCAAGGCTTTTCTTTCATCTTTAATAGTCGCTTCTTAAATTTGATTTTGGACACTGTCAAAGCACTATATAGAATATCTTTTACCAGTTCTTTGATCATTGAAATTTATTTTTTTATTTATTTTCCTGAGTTTCAGTATGAATAGAGAAAAGATTCACTCATAAATGGTGAGCATGAGAGATTCAGAGCAGCCTGCAATTGATTGGTGGTTTTGTTTTGAGAGCTGTGTAGCTTAATCTAGAATAGAAAGAGGCCCAGGGAAAGGAATAAATGAGGGTACAATTTGATTCAAGTAGGTGGTACTGTATGTAGATATACAAATTTGTATGTAGCTGCCAAATAAGACAAAGTAGTACCATATATGAACAGGACTTCATTGATCTATGAACCGAGTCATCAAGATCTGGCAATCATAATATAATAAGTTATTAAGTATTTTGGCAGAATATGTATAGAAAAGTTAAACCTATTTCATTAAATTTTGGTCTCGTCCCATTACGGGAGATGGACATTGGAAACGGAACCCATTAGCATCAGTGTTATTTTTTCTCTTTTTATCATCCTGAGGTATTCTGTATTTACCCAACCTAAAAAGGCCTCAATTACAGTATATATTTTTTTTTTGTGTAGGCTGTTTAACATCATACCCTTGATTTACTGTATTAGGCTGACTATGCTTATCCAGGGCTACTGAATTAACATCATTCCCTATAATCCTTAACGCCACTGCTATGGCTTTGTTTTGTTTGGGACGTGCTCGGTCTCTAGGTATGTCATTGGACTGGGACTTTGGGAGAAATACATCCTCGGAGGTTTATGCAGGAATACTCTGAAGGCTTTCTTAAGAGAGATTATCTCATGTCTTTCCCCACAAAAATAAATTGGAAACCAAGAAGATATAAGAGCTAATCAGTGAAATTACCAGAATAGATCAAGAACATGCCAGGTGTCCAAATGAAGCAGTTCATATGAAAAGACAGGCTCTGTATTCAGAATGCAACCTCTTGACAACTAAAGAAGCAAAACAACTCATTTTAAATCAAGACAGCATTAGTAGTATAATGTCAGGCGGCTTCTGTCAAAATTTAATCCGAGTTTGATTGATGAGATTAAACCACGCCCCCTTTTAATCGAAGACCGAAGTCCCGCCCCACCCACCATCTGTTGTTAGTTGACCTTTGTTGACCTTTCAGGAAGTACCTCCCCACCACCGGTTGTTTTGTTGACCTTGGATGACCTTTGATCCGGCCCCTGTTGATTCAATGACAGGAAGTCCCTCCCCAACCACCTGTTTGTTGACCTTAGCCCAGCCATCTGTTTTCCCAGGAAGCTGTCAAGGGCAATTTGATGGATGCCCCACCCTCCTTGAACCCCTCACCACCCTCCCCTGCTTGACCTCACCTGTATTGCCCCATCGCACTAGGGCAAGTTCAGACATGCCCAAGGGCTGCCTAGGCCCCTTGAACCCATCACCACCCCCACCACTTCCCAGCCCCCACCCTCTTCCAAAGACAGGTTCAGGCATGCTGCAGCCGTCCCTGGACAAGTTCAGGCATGTGCCTATCCATACCCAGACTGAATGGCCTGCCTAAGCCTCACTGCAGCACATGATGTCTGGCCCCCCGGACACTCTGAAACTGTTGTATAAAAAGTCGCATTTCTCGTTCTAAAACACTCTGTGAAGAAAAATGGAACTACCGACGCCCCTGAAGCATCAGTTTCCAGGGCTCATTTAAGGATCGCTTGGAAAAGGGTTGGT
>NW_024384588.1:0-35962 GCF_016835505.1 Polypterus senegalus
CACATGTGTGACGCCTTGTTTTCCACCAGGAAACTGTTCAAAACAGTTCATTTCTGTAAAAAACTATGTCGCAGATGTGTTTCAAGTGGTTTCACAACATAGAAGTTAAGACTCATTGAGTTTCACTCAACTTCAGTTTTGTCCATTGCAAGTCAATGGGGATTTCAAAAAGTGAGTATGAGATGTTGAAGTGCACTTTGAAAAACAGTGGGAAACCATCAAACAGTTCTTAACCATAAGGGTACTGGGGATTTCATCATTTAGAACTGCTTTTACCAGAGTATTTTGACTTTACACAGCGTTAGAGTTGAAGGTAACCTTATTTCACCATAAGCGTTTCAGGGCCTGAAATTCACTTTGTGTACACATGTGTGACGCCTTGTTTTCCACCAGGAAACTGTTCAAAACAGTTCATTTCTGTAAAAACTATGTCGCAGATGTGTTTCAAGTGGTTTCACAACATAGAAGTTAAGACTCATTAAATTTAACTCAACTTCAGTTTTTGCCCAATGCAACTCAATAGGAATTTCAAAAGTGAGTATGAGATGTTGAAGTGCACTTTGAAAAACAGTTGGGAAACCATCAAACAGTTCTTAACCATAAGGGTACTGGGGATTTCATCATTTAGAACTGTTTTACCAGAGTATTTTGACTTTACACAGCGTTAGAGTTGAAGGTAACCTTATTTCACCATAGCAGCGTTTCAGGGCCTGAAAACAACTTTGTGTACACATGTGTGACGCCTTGTTTTCCACCAGGAAACTGTTCAAAACAGTTCATTTCTGTAAAAACTATGTCGCAGATGTGTTTCAAGTGGTTTCACAACATAGAAGTTAAGACTCATTAAATTTAACTCAACTTCAGTTTTTGCCCAATGCAACTCAATAGGATTTCAAAAAGTGAGTTTGAGATGTTGAAGTGCACTTTGAAAAACAGTTGGGAAACCATCAAACAGTTCTTAACCATAAGGGTACTGGGGATTTCATCATTTAGAACTGCTTTTACCAGAGTATTTTGACTTTACACAGCGTTAGAGTTGAAGGTAACCTGATTTCACCATACAGCGTTTCAGGGCCTGAAAATCACTTTGTGTACACATGTGTGACGCCTTGTTTTCCACCAGGAAACTGTTCAAAACAGTTCATTTCTGTAAAAACTATGTCGCAGATGTGTTTCAAGTGGTTTCACAACATAGAAGTTAAGACTCATTAAATTTAACTCAACTTCAGTTTTGCCCAATGCAACTCAATAGGATTTCAAAAGTGAGTTTGAGATGTTGAAGTGCACTTTGAAAAACAGTGGGAAACCATCAAACAGTTCTTAACCATAAGGGTACTGGGGATTTCATCATTTAGAACTGCTTTTACCAGAGTATTTTGACTTTACACAGCGTTAGAGTTGAAGGTAACCTTATTTCACCATAAGCGTTTCAGGGCCTGAAAATCACTTTGTGTACACATGTGTGACGCCTTGTTTTCCACCAGGAAACTGTTCAAAACAGTTCATTTCTGTAAAAACTATGTCGCAGATGTGTTTCAAGTGGTTTCACAACATAGAAGTTAAGACTCATTGAGTTTCACTCAACTTCAGTTTTTGCCCAATGCAAGTCAAATGGGGATTTCAAAAGTGAGTTTGAGATGTTGAAGTGCACTTTGAAAAACAGTTGGGAAACCATCAAACAGTTCTTAACCATAAGGGTACTGGGGATTTCATCATTTAGAACTGCTTTTACCAGAGTATTTTGACTTTACACAGCGTTAGAGTTGAAGGTAACCTTATTTCACCATAACGCGTTTCAGGGCCTGAAAATCACTTTGTGTACACATGTGTGACGCCTTGTTTTCCACCAGGAAACTGTTCAAAACAGTTCATTTCTGTAAAAACTATGTCGCAGATGTGTTTCAAGTGGTTTCACAACATAGAAGTTAAGACTCATTGAGTTTCACTCAACTTCAGTTTTGTCCATTGCAAGTTAATGGGGATTTCAAAAGTGAGTTTGAGATGTGAAGTGCACTTTGAAAAACAGTTGGGAAACCATCAAACAGTTCTTAACCATAAGGGTACTGGGGATTTCATCATTTAGAACTGTTTTACCATAGTATTTTGACTTTACACAGCGTTAGAGTTGAAGGTAACCTTATTTCACCATAGCAGCGTTTCAGGGCCTGAAATTCACTTTGTGTACACATGTGTGACGCCTTGTTTTCCACCAGGAAACTGTTCAAAACAGTTCATTTCTGTAAAAACTATGTCGCAGATGTGTTTCAAGTGGTTTCACAACATAGAAGTTAAGACTCATTAAATTTAACTCAACTTCAGTTTTTGCCCAATGCAACTCAATAGGATTTCAAAAGTGAGTTTGAGATGTTGAAGTGCACTTTGAAAAACAGTTGGGAAACCATCAAACAGTTCTTAACCATAAGGGTACTGGGGATTTCATCATTTAGAACTGCTTTTACCAGAGTATTTTGACTTTACACAGCGTTAGAGTTGAAGGTAACCTTATTTCACCATACAGCGTTTCAGGGCCTGAAAATCACTTTGTGTACACATGTGTGACGCCTTGTTTTCCACCAGGAAACTGTTCAAAACAGTTCATTTCTGTAAAAACTATGTCGCAGATGTGTTTCAAGTGGTTTCACAACATAGAAGTTAAGACTCATTGAGTTTCACTCAACTTCAGTTTTGTCCAATGCAAGTTAATGGGGATTTCAAAAGTGAGTTTGAGATGTTGAAGTGCACTTTGAAAAACAGTTGGGAAACCATCAAACAGTTCTTAACCATAAGGGTACTGGGGATTTCATCATTTAGAACTGTTTTACCATAGTATTTTGACTTTACACAGCGTTAGAGTTGAAGGTAACCTTATTTCACCATAAGCGTTTCAGGGCCTGAAATTCACTTTGTGTACACATGTGTGACGCCTTGTTTTCCACCAGGAAACTGTTCAAAACAGTTCATTTCTGTAAAAACTATGTCGCAGATGTGTTTCAAGTGGTTTCACAACATAGAAGTTAAGACTCATTAAATTTAACTCAACTTCAGTTTTGCCCAATGCAACTCAATAGGAATTTCAAGCGTGAGTTTGAGATGTTGAATGCACTTTGAAAAACAGTGGGAAACCATCAAACAGTTCTTAACCATAAGGGTACTGGGGATTTCATCATTTAGAACTGCTTTTACCAGAGTATTTTGACTTTACACAGCGTTAGAGTTGAAGGTAACCTTATTTCACCATAAGCGTTTCAGGGCCTGAAAATAACTTTGTGTACACATGTGTGACGCCTTGTTTTCCACCAGGAAACTGTTCAAAACAGTTCATTTCTGTAAAAACTATGTCGCAGATGTGTTTCAAGTGGTTTCACAACATAGAAGTTAAGACTCATTGAGTTTCACTCAACTTCAGTTTTGTCCAATGCAAGTTAATGGGGATTTCAAAAGTGAGTTTGAGATGTGAAGTGCACTTTGAAAAACAGTTGGGAAACCATCAAACAGTTCTTAACCATAAGGGTACTGGGGATTTATCATTTAGAACTGCTTTTACCATAGTATTTTGACTTTACACAGCGTTAGAGTTGAAGGTAACCTTATTTCACCATAACAGCGTTTCAGGGCCTGAAATTCACTTTGTGTACACATGTGTGACGCCTTGTTTTCCACCAGGAAACTGTTCAAAACAGTTCATTTCTGTAAAAACTATGCAGATGTGTTTCAAGTGGTTTCACAACATAGAAGTTAAGACTCATTAAATTTAACTCAACTTCAGTTTTTGCCCAATGCAACTCAATAGGGATTTCAAAAGTGAGTTTGAGATGTTGAAGTGCACTTTGAAAAACAGTTGGGAAACCATCAAACAGTTCTTAACCATAAGGGTACTGGGGATTTCATCATTTAGAACTGCTTTTACCAGAGTATTTTGACTTTACACAGCGTTAGAGTTGAAGGTAACCTTATTTCACCATAACAGCGTTTCAGGGCCTGAAATTCACTTTGTGTACACATGTGTGACGCCTTGTTTTCCACCAGGAAACTGTTCAAAACAGTTCATTTCTGTAAAAACTATGTCGCAGATGTGTTTCAAGTGGTTTCACAACATAGAAGTTAAGACTCATTGAGTTTCACTCAACTTCAGTTTTGTCCAATGCAAGTCAATGGGGATTTCAAAAGTGAGTTTGAGATGTTGAAGTGCACTTTGAAAAACAGTTGGGAAACCATCAAACAGTTCTTAACCATAAGGGTACTGGGGATTTCATCATTTAGAACTGCTTTTACCAGAGTATTTTGACTTTACACAGCGTTAGAGTTGAAGGTAACCTTATTTCACCATAACAGCGTTTCAGGGCCTGAAATTCACTTTGTGTACACATGTGTGACGCCTTGTTTTCCACCAGGAAACTGTTCAAAACAGTTCATTTCTGTAAAAACTATGTCGCAGATGTGTTTCAAGTGGTTTCACAACATAGAAGTTAAGACTCATTAAGTTTAACTCAACTTCAGTTTTGCCCAATGCAACTCAATAGGGATTTCAAAAGTGAGTTTGAGATGTTGAAGTGCACTTTGAAAAACAGTTGGGAAACCATCCAAACAGTTCTTAACCATAAGGGTACTGGGGATTTCATCATTTAGAACTGCTTTTACCAGAGTATTTTGACTTTACACAGCGTTAGAGTTGAAGGTAACCTTATTTCACCATAGCAGCGTTTCAGGGCCTGAAATTCACTTTGTGTACACATGTGTGACGCCTTGTTTTCCACCAGGAAACTGTTCAAAACAGTTCATTTCTGTAAAAACTATGTCGCAGATGTGTTTCAAGTGGTTTCACAACATAGAAGTTAAGACTCATTAAATTTAACTCAACTTCAGTTTTGCCCAATGCAACTCAATAGGAATTTCAAAAGTGAGTTTGAGATGTTGAAGTGCACTTTGAAAAACAGTGGGAAACCATCAAACAGTTCTTAACCATAAGGGTACTGGGGATTTCATCATTTAGAACTGCTTTTACCAGAGTATTTTGACTTTACACAGCGTTAGAGTTGAAGGTAACCTTATTTCACCATAGCGTTTCAGGGCCTGAAAATAACTTTGTGTACACATGTGTGACGCCTTGTTTTCCACCAGGAAACTGTTCAAAACAGTTCATTTCTGTAAAAACTATGTCGCAGATGTGTTTCAAGTGGTTTCACAACATAGAAGTTAAGACTCATTGAGTTTCACTCAACTTCAGTTTTGTCCATTGCAAGTTAATGGGGATTTCAAAAGTGAGTTTAAGATGTGAAGTGCACTTTGAAAAACAGTTGGGAAACCATCCAAACAGTTCTTAACCAGAAGGGTACTGGGGATTTTATCATTTAGAACTGTTTTACCATAGTATTTTGACTTTACACAGCGTTAGAGTTGAAGGTAACCTTATTTCACCATACAGCGTTTCAGGGCCTGAAATTCACTTTGTGTACACATGTGTGACGCCTTGTTTTCCACCAGGAAACTGTTCAAAACAGTTCATTTCTGTAAAAAACTATGTCGCAGATGTGTTTCAAGTGGTTTCACAACATAGAAGTTAAGACTCATTAAATTTAACTCAACTTCAGTTTTTGCCCAATGCAACTCAAAGGGGATTTCAAAAAGTGAGTTTGAGATGTTGAAGTGCACTTTGAAAAACAGTTGGGAAACCATCAAACAGTTCTTAACCATAAGGGTACTGGGGATTTCATCATTTAGAACTGCTTTTACCAGAGTATTTTGACTTTACACAGCGTTAGAGTTGAAGGTAACCTTATTTCACCATAACAGCGTTTCAGGGCCTGAAAACAACTTTGTGTACACATGTGTGACGCCTTGTTTTCCACCAGGAAACTGTTCAAAACAGTTCATTTCTGTAAAAACTATGTCGCAGATGTGTTTCAAGTGGTTTCACAACATAGAAGTTAAGACTCATTGAGTTTCACTCAACTTCAGTTTTTGTCCATTGCAAGTTAATGGGGATTTCAAAAGTGAGTTTAAGATGTTGAAGTGCACTTTGAAAAACAGTTGGGAAACCATCAAACAGTTCTTAACCATAAGGGTACTGGGGATTTCATCATTTAGAACTGCTTTTACCATAGTATTTTGACTTTACACAGCGTTAGAGTTGAAGGTAACCTTATTTCACCATAGCGTTTCAGGGCCTGAAATTCACTTTGTGTACACATGTGTGACGCCTTGTTTTCCACCAGGAAACTGTTCAAAACAGTTCATTTCTGTAAAAACTATGTCGCAGATGTGTTTCAAGTGGTTTCACAACATAGAAGTTAAGACTCATTAAATTTAACTCAACTTCAGTTTTTGCCCAATGCAACTCAATAGGAATTTCAAAAGTGAGTGTGAGATGTTGAAGTGCACTTTGAAAAACAGTTGGGAAACCATCAAACAGTTCTTAACCATAAGGGTACTGGGGATTTCATCATTTAGAACTGCTTTTACCAGAGTATTTTGACTTTACACAGCGTTAGAGTTGAAGGTAACCTTATTTCACCATAAGCGTTTCAGGGCCTGAAAACAACTTTGTGTACACATGTGTGACGCCTTGTTTTCCACCAGGAAACTGTTCAAAACAGTTCATTTCTGTAAAAACTATATGCAGATGTGTTTCAAGTGGTTTCACAACATAGAAGTTAAGACTCATTAAATTTAACTCAACTTCAGTTTTGCCCAATGCAACTCAATAGGGATTTCAAAAAGTGAGTTTGAGATGTTGAAGTGCACTTTGAAAAACAGTTGGGAAACCATCCAAACAGTTCTTAACCATAAGGGTACTGGGGATTTCATCATTTAGAACTGCTTTTACCAGAGTATTTTGACTTTACACAGCGTTAGAGTTGAAGGTAACCTTATTTCACCATAGCGTTTCAGGGCCTGAAATTCACTTTGTGTACACATGTGTGACGCCTTGTTTTCCACCAGGAAACTGTTCAAAACAGTTCATTTCTGTAAAAAACTATGTCGCAGATGTGTTTCAAGTGGTTTCACAACATAGAAGTTAAGACTCATTAAATTTAACTCAACTTCAGTTTTTGCCCAATGCAACTCAATGGGGATTTCAAAAGTGAGTATGAGATGTTGAAGTGCACTTTGAAAAACAGTTGGGAAACCATCAAACAGTTCTTAACCATAAGGGTACTGGGGATTTCATCATTTAGAACTGCTTTTACCAGAGTATTTTGACTTTACACAGCGTTAGAGTTGAAGGTAACCTTATTTCAACATAACAGCGTTTCAGGGCCTGAAAATCACTTTGTGTACACATGTGTGACGCCTTGTTTTCCACCAGGAAACTGTTCAAAACAGTTCATTTCTGTAAAAACTATGTCGCAGATGTGTTTCAAGTGGTTTCACAACATAGAAGTTAAGACTCATTGAGTTTCACTCAACTTCAGTTTTGCCCAATGCAAGTCAATAGGGATTTCAAAAGTGAGTTTGAGATGTTGAAGTGCACTTTGAAAAACAGTTGGGAAACCATCAAACAGTTCTTAACCATAAGGGTACTGGGGATTTCATCATTTAGAACTGCTTTTACCAGAGTATTTTGACTTTACACAGCGTTAGAGTTGAAGGTAACCTTATTTCACCATAACACGTTTCAGGGCCTGAAAACAACTTTGTGTACACATGTGTGACGCCTTGTTTTCCACCAGGAAACTGTTCAAAACAGTTCATTTCTGTAAAAAACTATGTCGCAGATGTGTTTCAAGTGGTTTCACAACATAGAAGTTAAGACTCATTGAGTTTCACTCAACTTCAGTTTTGTCCATTGCAAGTTAATGGGGATTTCAAAAGTGAGTTTGAGATGTTGAAGTGCACTTTGAAAAACAGTTGGGAAACCATCAAACAGTTCTTAACCATAAGGGTACTGGGGATTTCATCATTTAGAACTGTTTTACCAGAGTATTTTGACTTTACACAGCGTTAGAGTTGAAGGTAACCTTATTTCACCATAACACGTTTCAGGGCCTGAAATTCACTTTGTGTACACATGTGTGACGCCTTGTTTTCCACCAGGAAACTGTTCAAAACAGTTCATTTCTGTAAAAAACTATGTCGCAGATGTGTTTCAAGTGGTTTCACAACATAGAAGTTAAGACTCATTAAATTTAACTCAACTTCAGTTTTTGCCCAATGCAACTCAATAGGGATTTCAAAAGTGAGTATGAGATGTTGAAGTGCACTTTGAAAAACAGTTGGGAAACCATCAAACAGTTCTTAACCATAAGGGTACTGGGGATTTCATCATTTAGAACTGCTTTTACCAGAGTATTTTGACTTTACACAGCGTTAGAGTTGAAGGTAACCTTATTTCACCATAAGCGTTTCAGGGCCTGAAAATCACTTTGTGTACACATGTGTGACGCCTTGTTTTCCACCAGGAAACTGTTCAAAACAGTTCATTTCTGTAAAAACTATGTCGCAGATGTGTTTCAAGTGGTTTCACAACATAGAAGTTAAGACTCATTGAGTTTCACTCAACTTCAGTTTTTGTCCAATGCAAGTTAATGGGGATTTCAAAAGTGAGTTTGAGATGTTGAAGTGCACTTTGAAAAACAGTTGGGAAACCATCCAAACAGTTCTTAACCATAAGGGTACTGGGGATTTCATCATTTAGAACTGCTTTTACCAGAGTATTTTGACTTTACACAGCGTTAGAGTTGAAGGTAACCTTATTTCACCATAAGCGTTTCAGGGCCTGAAATTCACTTTGTGTACACATGTGTGACGCCTTGTTTTCCACCAGGAAACTGTTCAAAACAGTTCATTTCTGTAAAAACTATGTCGCAGATGTGTTTCAAGTGGTTTCACAACATAGAAGTTAAGACTCATTAAATTTAACTCAACTTCAGTTTTTGCCCAATGCAACTCAATAGGATTTCAAAGCTGAGTTTGAGATGTTGAAGTGCACTTTGAAAAACAGTTGGGAAACCATCAAACAGTTCTTAACCATAAGGGTACTGGGGATTTCATCATTTAGAACTGCTTTTACCAGAGTATTTTGACTTTACACAGCGTTAGAGTTGAAGGTAACCTTATTTCACCATAAGCGTTTCAGGGCCTGAAAATTCACTTTGTGTACACATGTGTGACGCCTTGTTTTCCACCAGGAAACTGTTCAAAACAGTTCATTTCTGTAAAAACTATGTCGCAGATGTGTTTCAAGTGGTTTCACAACATAGAAGTTAAGACTCATTGAGTTTCACTAAACTTCAGTTTTGTCCATTGCAAGTTAATGGGGATTTCAAAAGTGAGTTTAAGATGTTGAAGTGCACTTTGAAAAACAGTTGGGAAACCATCAAACAGTTCTTAACCATAAGGGTACTGGGGATTTCATCATTTAGAACTGCTTTTACCATAGTATTTTGACTTTACACAGCGTTAGAGTTGAAGGTAACCTTATTTCACCATACAGCGTTTCAGGGCCTGAAATTCACTTTGTGTACACATGTGTGACGCCTTGTTTTCCACCAGGAAACTGTTCAAAACAGTTCATTTCTGTTAAAAACTATGTCGCAGATGTGTTTCAAGTGGTTTCACAACATAGAAGTTAAGACTCATTAAATTTAACTCAACTTCAGTTTTGCCCAATGCAACTCAATAGGGATTTCAAAAGTGAGTTTGAGATGTTGAAGTGCACTTTGAAAAACAGTTGGGAAACCATCAAACAGTTCTTAACCATAAGGGTACTGGGGATTTCATCATTTAGAACTGCTTTTACCAGAGTATTTTGACTTTACACAGCGTTAGAGTTGAAGGTAACCTTATTTCACCATAGCGTTTCAGGGCCTGAAATTCACTTTGTGTACACATGTGTGACGCCTTGTTTTCCACCAGGAAACTGTTCAAAACAGTTCATTTCTGTAAAAACTATGTCGCAGATGTGTTTCAAGTGGTTTCACAACATAGAAGTTAAGACTCATTGAGTTTAACTCAACTTCAGTTTTGCCCAATGCAAGTCAATAGGGATTTCAAAAGTGAGTTTGAGATGTTGAAGTGCACTTTGAAAAACAGTTGGGAAACCATCAAACAGTTCTTAACCATAAGGGTACTGGGGATTTCATCATTTAGAACTGCTTTTACCAGAGTATTTTGACTTTACACAGCGTTAGAGTTGAAGGTAACCTTATTTCACCATAACGCGTTTCAGGGCCTGAAAATTCACTTTGTGTACACATGTGTGACGCCTTGTTTTCCACCAGGAAACTGTTCAAAACAGTTCATTTCTGTAAAAACTATGTCGCAGATGTGTTTCAAGTGGTTTCACAACATAGAAGTTAAGACTCATTGAGTTTCACTCAACTTCAGTTTTGTCCAATGCAAGTCAATGGGGATTTCAAAAGTGAGTTTGAGATGTTGAAGTGCACTTTGAAAAACAGTTGGGAAACCATCAAACAGTTCTTAACCATAAGGGTACTGGGGATTTCATCATTTAGAACTGCTTTTACCAGAGTATTTTGACTTTACACAGCGTTAGAGTTGAAGGTAACCTTATTTCACCATAGCGTTTCAGGGCCTGAAATTCACTTTGTGTACACATGTGTGACGCCTTGTTTTCCACCAGGAAACTGTTCAAAACAGTTCATTTCTGTAAAAAACTATGTCGCAGATGTGTTTTAAGTGGTTTCACAACATAGAAGTTAAGACTCATTAAATTTAACTCAACTTCAGTTTTCGCCCAATGCAACTCAATAGGATTTCAAAAAGTGAGTTTGAGATGTTGAAGTGCACTTTGAAAAACAGTTGGGAAACCATCAAACAGTTCTTAACCATAAGGGTACTGGGGATTTCATCATTTAGAACTGCTTTTACCAGAGTATTTTGACTTTACACAGCGTTAGAGTTGAAGGTAACCTTATTTCACCATAACGCGTTTCAGGGCCTGAAAAATTCACTTTGTGTACACATGTGTGACGCCTTGTTTTCCACCAGGAAACTGTTCAAAACAGTTCATTTCTGTAAAAAACTATGTCGAAGATGTGTTTCAAGTGGTTTCACAACATAGAAGTTAAGACTCATTGAGTTTCACTCAACTTCAGTTTTGCCCAATGCAAGTCAATGGGGATTTCAAAAGTGAGTTTGAGATGTTGAAGTGCACTTTGAAAAACAGTTGGGAAACCATCAAACAGTTCTTAACCATAAGGGTACTGGGGATTTCATCATTTAGAACTGCTTTTACCAGAGTATTTTGACTTTACACAGCGTTAGAGTTGAAGGTAACCTTATTTCACCATAACGCGTTTCAGGGCCTGAAAACAACTTTGTGTACACATGTGTGACGCCTTGTTTTCCACCAGGAAACTGTTCAAAACAGTTCATTTCTGTAAAAACTATGTCGCAGATGTGTTTCAAGTGGTTTCACAACATAGAAGTTAAGACTCATTGAGTTTAACTCAACTTCAGTTTTGTCCAATGCAAGTCAATGGGGATTTCAAAAAGTGAGTTATGAGATGTTGAAGTGCACTTTGAAAAACAGTTGGGAAACCATCCAAACAGTTCTTAACCATAAGGGTACTGGGGATTTCATCATTTAGAACTGCTTTTACCAGAGTATTTTGACTTTACACAGCGTTAGAGTTGAAGGTAACCTTATTTCACCATAGCAGCGTTTCAGGGCCTGAAATTCACTTTGTGTACACAAGTGTGATGCCTTGTTTTCCACCAGGAAACTGTTCAAAACAGTTCATTTCTGTAAAAACTATGTCGCAGATGTGTTTCAAGTGGTTTCACAACATAGAAGTTAAGACTCATTGAGTTTCACTCAACTTCAGTTTTGCCCAATGCAAGTCAATGGGGATTTCAAAAGTGAGTTTGAGATGTTGAAGTGCACTTTGAAAAACAGTTGGGAAACCATCAAACAGTTCTTAACCATAAGGGTACTGGGGATTTCATCATTTAGAACTGCTTTTACCAGAGTATTTTGACTTTACACAGCGTTAGAGTTGAAGGTAAC
Organism: Polypterus senegalus; assembly: GCF_016835505.1. Taxonomy (NCBI): domain Eukaryota; kingdom Metazoa; phylum Chordata; class Cladistia; order Polypteriformes; family Polypteridae; genus Polypterus; species Polypterus senegalus. The sequence continues at coordinate 11,972 of NW_024384588.1, forward strand.
CTTATTTCAACATAGCGTTTCAGGGCCTGAAATTCACTTTTGTGTACACATGTGACGCCTTGTTTTCCACCAGGAAACTGTTCAAAACAGTTCATTTCTGTAAAAACTATGTGCAGATGTGTTTCAAGTGGTTTCACAACATAGAAGTTAAGACTCATTAAGTTTAACTCAACTTCAGTTTTGCCCAATGCAAGTCAATAGGGATTTCAAAAGTGAGTTTGAGATGTTGAAGTGCACTTTGAAAAACAGTTGGGAAACCATCAAACAGTTCTTAACCATAAGGGTACTGGGGATTTCATCATTTAGAACTGCTTTTACCAGAGTATTTTGACTTTACACAGCGTTAGAGTTGAAGGTAACCTTATTTCACCATACAGCGTTTCAGGGCCTGAAATTCACTTTGTGTACACATGTGTGACGCCTTGTTTTCCACCAGGAAACTGTTCAAAACAGTTCATTTCTGTAAAAACTATGTCGCAGATGTGTTTCAAGTGCTTTCACAACATAGAAGTTAAGACTCATTGAGTTAACTCAACTTCAGTTTTGTCCAATGCAAGTCAATGGGGATTTCAAAAGTGAGTTTGAGATGTTGAAGTGCACTTTGAAAAACAGTTGGGAAACCATCAAACAGTTCTTAACCATAAGGGTACTGGGGATTTCATCATTTAGAACTGCTTTTACCAGAGTATTTTGACTTTACACAGCGTTAGAGTTGAAGGTAACCTTATTTCACCATAACAGCGTTTCAGGGCCTGAAAATTCACTTTGTGTACACATGTGTGACGCCTTGTTTTCCACCAGGAAACTGTTCAAAACAGTTCATTTCTGTAAAAACTATGTCGCAGATGTGTTTCAAGTGGTTTCACAACATAGAAGTTAAGACTCATTAAATTTAACTCAACTTCAGTTTTGCCCAATGCAAGTCAATAGGATTTCAAAAGTGAGTTTGAGATGTTGAAGTGCACTTTGAAAAACAGTTGGGAAACCATCAAACAGTTCTTAACCATAAGGGTACTGGGGATTTCATCATTTAGAACTGCTTTTACCAGAGTATTTTGACTTTACACAGCGTTAGAGTTGAAGGTAACCTTATTTCACCATAACGCGTTTCAGGGCCTGAAAATTCACTTTGTGTACACATGAGTGACGCCTTGTTTTCCACCAGGAAACTGTTCAAAACAGTTCATTTCTGTAAAAACTATGTCGCAGATGTGTTTCAAGTGGTTTCACAACATAGAAGTTAAGACTCATTGAGTTTCACTCAACTTCAGTTTTTGCCCAATGCAAGTCAATAGGGATTTCAAACAGTGAGTTTGAGATGTTGAAGTGCACTTTGAAAAACAGTTGGGAAACCATCCAAACAGTTCTTAACCATAAGGGTACTGGGGATTTCATAATTTAGAACTGTTTTACCAGAGTATTTTGACTTTACACAGCGTTAGAGTTGAAGGTAACCTTATTTCACCATAGCAGCGTTTCAGGGCCTGAAATTCACTTTGTGTACACATGTGTGACGCCTTGTTTTCCACCAGGAAACTGTTCAAAACAGTTCATTTCTGTAAAAACTATGTCGCAGATGTGTTTCAAGTGGTTTCACAACATAGAAGTTAAGACTCATTAAGTTTAACTCAACTTCAGTTTTTGCCCAAATGAAAGTCAATAGGATTTCAAAAGTGAGTTTGAGATGTTGAAGTGCACTTTGAAAAACAGTTGGGAAACCATCCAAACAGTTCTTAACCATAAGGGTACTGGGGATTTCATCATTTAGAACTGCTTTTACCAGAGTATTTTGACTTTACACAGCGTTAGAGTTGAAGGTAACCTTATTTCACCATAACACGTTTCAGGGCCTGAAAACAACTTTGTGTACACATGTGTGACGCCTTGTTTTCCACCAGGAAACTGTTCAAAACAGTTCATTTCTGTAAAAACTATGTCGCAGATGTGTTTCAAGTGGTTTCACAACATAGAAGTTAAGACTCATTGAGTTTCACTCAACTTCAGTTTTGTCCATTGCAAGTTAATGGGGATTTCAAAAGTGAGTTTAAGATGTGAAGTGCACTATGAAAAACAGTTGGGAAACCATCCAAACAGTTCTTAACCATAAGGGTACTGGGGATTTTATCATTTAGAACTGTTTTACCATAGTATTTTGACTTTACACAGCGTTAGAGTTGAAGGTAACCTTATTTCACCATAACAGCGTTTCAGGGCCTGAAATTCACTTTGTGTACACATGTGTGACGCCTTGTTTTCCACCAGGAAACTGTTCAAAACAGTTCATTTCTGTAAAAAACTATGTCGCAGATGTGTTTCAAGTGGTTTCACAACATAGAAGTTAAGACTCATTAAATTTAACTCAACTTCAGTTTTTGCCCAATGCAACTCAATAGGATTTCAAAAGTGAGTTTGAGATGTTGAAGTGCACTTTGAAAAACAGTTGGGAAACCATCAAACAGTTCTTAACCATAAGGGTACTGGGGATTTCATCATTTAGAACTGCTTTTACCAGAGTATTTTGACTTTACACAGCGTTAGAGTTGAAGGTAACCTTATTTCACCATAACACGTTTCAGGGCCTGAAAATTCACTTTGTGTACACATGTGTGACGCCTTGTTTTCCACCAGGAAACTGTTCAAAACAGTTCATTTCTGTAAAAACTATGTCGCAGATGTGTTTCAAGTGGTTTCACAACATAGAAGTTAAGACTCATTGAGTTTCACTCAACTTCAGTTTTGCCCAATGCAAGTCAATGGGGATTTCAAAAGTGAGTTTGAGATGTTGAAGTGCACTTTGAAAAACAGTTGGGAAACCATCCAAACAGTTCTTAACCATAAGGGTACTGGGGATTTCATCATTTAGAACTGCTTTTACCAGAGTATTTTGACTTTACACAGCGTTAGAGTTGAAGGTAACCTTATTTCACCATAACGCGTTTCAGGGCCTGAAAACAACTTTGTGTACACATGTGTGACGCCTTGTTTTCCACCAGGAAACTGTTCAAAACAGTTCATTTCTGTAAAACACTATGTCGCAGATGTGTTTCAAGTGGTTTCACAACATAGAAGTTAAGACTCATTGAGTTTCACTCAACTTCAGTTTTTGTCCAATGCAAGTTAATGGGGATTTCAAAAGTGAGTTTGAGATGTTGAAGTGCACTTTGAAAAACAGTTGGGAAACCAATCAAACAGTTCTTAACCATAAGGGTACTGGGGATTTCATCATTTAGAACTGTTTTACCATAGTATTTTGACTTTACACAGCGTTAGAGTTGAAGGTAACCTTATTTCACCATACAGCGTTTCAGGGCCTGAAATTCACTTTGTGTACACATGTGTGACGCCTTGTTTTCCACCAGGAAACTGTTCAAAACAGTTCATTTCTGTAAAAACTATGTCGCAGATGTGTTTCAAGTGGTTTCACAACATAGAAGTTAAGACTCATTGAGTTTAACTCAACTTCAGTTTTGCCCAATGCAACTCAATGGGGATTTCAAAAGTGAGTTTGAGATGTTGAAGTGCACTTTGAAAAACAGTTGGGAAACCATCCAAACAGTTCTTAACCATAAGGGTACTGGGGATTTCATCATTTAGAACTGCTTTTACCAGAGTATTTTGACTTTACACAGCGTTAGAGTTGAAGGTAACCTTATTTCACCATAACGCGTTTCAGGGCCTGAAAACAACTTTGTGTACACATGTGTGACGCCTTGTTTTCCACCAGGAAACTGTTCAAAACAGTTCATTTCTGTAAAAACTATGTCGCAGATGTGTTTCAAGTGGTTTCACAACATAGAAGTTAAGACTCATTGAGTTTCACTCAACTTCAGTTTTGTCCATTGCAAGTTAACGGGGATTTCAAAAGTGAGTTTAAGATGTGAAGTGCACTTTGAAAAACAGTTGGGAAACCATCCAAACAGTTCTTAACCATAAGGGTACTGGGGATTTCATCATTTAGAACTGTTTTACCATAGTATTTTGACTTTACACAGCGTTAGAGTTGAAGGTAACCTTATTTCACCATAAGCGTTTCAGGGCCTGAAATTCACTTTGTGTACACATGTGTGACGCCTTGTTTTCCACCAGGAAACTGTTCAAAACAGTTCATTTCTGTAAAAACTATGTCGCAGATGTGTTTCAAGTGGTTTCACAACATAGAAGTTAAGACTCATTAAATTTAACTCAACTTCAGTTTTGCCCAATGCAACTCAATAGGGATTTCAAAAGTGAGTTTGAGATGTTGAAGTGCACTTTGAAAAACAGTTGGGAAACCATCAAACAGTTCTTAACCATAAGGGTACTGGGGATTTCATCATTTAGAACTGCTTTTACCAGAGTATTTTGACTTTACACAGCGTTAGAGTTGAAGGTAACCTTATTTCACCATAACAGCGTTTCAGGGCCTGAAATTCACTTTGTGTACACATGTGTGACGCCTTGTTTTCCACCAGGAAACTGTTCAAAACAGTTCATTTCTGTAAAAACTATGTCGCAGATGTGTTTCAAGTGGTTTCACAACATAGAAGTTAAGACTCATTGAGTTTCACTCAACTTCAGTTTTGCCCAATGCAAGTCAATAGGGATTTCAAAAGTGAGTTTGAGATGTTGAAGTGCACTTTGAAAAACAGTTGGGAAACCATCCAAACAGTTCTTAACCATAAGGGTACTGGGGATTTCATCATTTAGAACTGCTTTTACCAGAGTATTTTGACTTTACACAGCGTTAGAGTTGAAGGTAACCTTATTTCACCATACAGCGTTTCAGGGCCTGAAATTCACTTTGTGTACACATGTGTGACGCCTTGTTTTCCACCAGGAAACTGTTCAAAACAGTTCATTTCTGTAAAAACTATGTCGCAGATGTGTTTCAAGTGGTTTCACAACATAGAAGTTAAGACTCATTGAGTTTCACTCAACTTCAGTTTTGTCCAATGCAAGTCAATGGGGATTTCAAAAAGTGAGTTTGAGATGTTGAAGTGCACTTTGAAAAACAGTTGGGAAACCATCAAACAGTTCTTAACCATAAGGGTACTGGGGATTTCATCATTTAGAACTGCTTTTACCAGAGTATTTTGACTTTACACAGCGTTAGAGTTGAAGGTAACCTTATTTCACCATAACGCGTTTCAGGGCCTGAAATTCACTTTGTGTACACATGTGTGACGCCTTGTTTTCCACCAGGAAACTGTTCAAAACAGTTCATTTCTGTAAAAACTATGTCGCAGATGTGTTTCAAGTGGTTTCACAACATAGAAGTTAAGACTCATTAAATTTAACTCAACTTCAGTTTTTGCCCAATGCAACTCAATAGGATTTCAAAAGTGAGTTTGAGATGTTGAAGTGCACTTTGAAAAACAGTTGGGAAACCATCAAACAGTTCTTAACCATAAGGGTACTGGGGATTTCATCATTTAGAACTGCTTTTACCAGAGTATTTTGACTTTACACAGCGTTAGAGTTGAAGGTAACCTTATTTCACCATAACGCGTTTCAGGGCCTGAAATTAACTTTGTGTACACATGTGTGACGCCTTGTTTTCCACCAGGAAACTGTTCAAAACAGTTCATTTCTGTAAAAACTATGTCGCAGATGTGTTTCAAGTGGTTTCACAACATAGAAGTTAAGACTCATTGAGTTTCACTCAACTTCAGTTTTTGCCCAATGCAAGTCAATAGGGATTTCAAAAGTGAGTTTGAGATGTTGAAGTGCACTTTGAAAAACAGTTGGGAAACCATCAAACAGTTCTTAACCATAAGGGTACTGGGGATTTCATCATTTAGAACTGCTTTTACCAGAGTATTTTGACTTTACACAGCGTTAGAGTTGAAGGTAACCTTATTTCACCATACAGCGTTTCAGGGCCTGAAATTCACTTTGTGTACACATGTGTGACGCCTTGTTTTCCACCAGGAAACTGTTCAAAACAGTTCATTTCTGTAAAAACTATGTCGCAGATGTGTTTCAAGTGGTTTCACAACATAGAAGTTAAGACTCATTGAGTTTCACTCAACTTCAGTTTTGCCCAATGCAAGTCAATGGGGATTTCAAAAGTGAGTTTGAGATGTTGAAGTGCACTTTGAAAAACAGTTGGAAACCATCCAAACAGTTCTTAACCATAAGGGTACTGGGGATTTCATCATTTAGAACTGCTTTTACCAGAGTATTTTGACTTTACACAGCGTTAGAGTTGAAGGTAACCTTATTTCACCATAACAGCGTTTCAGGGCCTGAAATTCACTTTGTGTACACATGTGTGACGCCTTGTTTTCCACCAGGAAACTGTTCAAAACAGTTCATTTCTGTAAAAACTATGTCGCAGATGTGTTTCAAGTGGTTTCACAACATAGAAGTTAAGACTCATTGAGTTTCACTCAACTTCAGTTTTGTCCAATGCAAGTCAATGGGGATTTCAAAAGTGAGTTTGAGATGTTGAAGTGCACTTTGAAAAACAGTTGGGAAACCATCAAACAGTTCTTAACCATAAGGGTACTGGGGATTTCATCATTTAGAACTGCTTTTACCAGAGTATTTTGACTTTACACAGCGTTAGAGTTGAAGGTAACCTTATTTCACCATAAAGCGTTTCAGGGCCTGAAATTCACTTTGTGTACACATGTGTGACGCCTTGTTTTCCACCAGGAAACTGTTCAAAACAGTTCATTTCTGTAAAAACTATGTCGCAGATGTGTTTCAAGTGGTTTCACAACATAGAAGTTAAGACTCATTGAGTTTAACTCAACTTCAGTTTTGCCCAATGCAACTCAATAGGGATTTCAAAAGTGAGTTTGAGATGTTGAAGTGCACTTTGAAAAACAGTTGGGAAACCATCCAAACAGTTCTTAACCATAAGGGTACTGGGGATTTCATCATTTAGAACTGTTTTACCAGAGTATTTTGACTTTACACAGCGTTAGAGTTGAAGGTAACCTTATTTCACCATAACACGTTTCAGGGCCTGAAATTCACTTTGTGTACACATGTGTGACGCCTTGTTTTCCACCAGGAAACTGTTCAAAACAGTTCATTTCTGTAAAAAACTATGTCGCAGATGTGTTTCAAGTGGTTTCACAACATAGAAGTTAAGACTCATTGAGTTTCACTCAACTTCAGTTTTGCCCAATGCAAGTCAATAGGGATTTCAAAAGTGAGTTTGAGATGTTGAAGTGCACTTTGAAAAACAGTTGGGAAACCATCCAAACAGTTCTTAACCATAAGGGTACTGGGGATTTCATCATTTAGAACTGCTTTTACCAGAGTATTTTGACTTTACACAGCGTTAGAGTTGAAGGTAACCTTATTTCACCATAACGCGTTTCAGGGCCTGAAAACAACTTTGTGTACACATGTGTGACGCCTTGTTTTCCACCAGGAAACTGTTCAAAACAGTTCATTTCTGTAAAAACTATGTCGCAGATGTGTTTCAAGTGGTTTCACAACATAGAAGTTAAGACTCATTGAGTTTCACTCAACTTCAGTTTTGTCCATTGCAAGTTAATGGGGATTTCAAAAGTGAGTTTAAGATGTTGAAGTGCACTTTGAAAAACAGTTGGGAAACCATCCAAACAGTTCTTAACCATAAGGGTACTGGGGATTTCATCATTTAGAACTGCTTTTACCATAGTATTTTGACTTTACACAGCGTTAGAGTTGAAGGTAACCTTATTTCACCATAACAGCGTTTCAGGGCCTGAAATTCACTTTGTGTACACAATTGTGACGCCTTGTTTTCCACCAGGAAACTGTTCAAAACAGTTCATTTCTGTAAAAAACTATGTCGCAGATGTGTTTCAAGTGGTTTCACAACATAGAAGTTAAGACTCATTAAATTTAACTCAACTTCAGTTTTGCCCAATGCAACTCAATAGGGATTTCAAAAGTGAGTTTGAGATGTTGAAGTGCACTTTGAAAAACAGTTGGGAAACCATCCAAACAGTTCTTAACCATAAGGGTACTGGGGATTTCATCATTTAGAACTGCTTTTACCAGAGTATTTTGACTTTACACAGCGTTAGAGTTGAAGGTAACCTTATTTCACCATAAGCGTTTCAGGGCCTGAAATTCACTTTGTGTACACATGTGTGACGCCTTGTTTTCCACCAGGAAACTGTTCAAAACAGTTCATTTCTGTAAAAACTATGTCGCAGATGTGTTTCAAGTGGTTTCACAACATAGAAGTTAAGACTCATTGAGTTTAACTCAACTTCAGTTTTGCCCAATGCAAGTCAATGGGGATTTCAAAAGTGAGTTTGAGATGTTGAAGTGCACTTTGAAAAACAGTTGGGAAACCATCAAACAGTTCTTAACCATAAGGGTACTGGGGATTTCATCATTTAGAACTGCTTTTACCAGAGTACTTTGACTTTACACAGCGTTAGAGTTGAAGGTAACCTTATTTCACCATAAGCGTTTCAGGGCCTGAAATTCACTTTGTGTACACATGTGTGACGCCTTGTTTTCCACCAGGAAACTGTTCAAAACAGTTCATTTCTGTAAAAACTATGTCGCAGATGTGTTTCAAGTGGTTTCACAACATAGAAGTTAAGACTCATTGAGTTTCACTCAACTTCAGTTTTGTCCATTGCAAGTTAATGGGGATTTCAAAAGTGAGTTTAAGATGTGAAGTGCACTTTGAAAAACAGTTGGGAAACCATCCAAACAGTTCTTAACCATAAGGGTACTGGGGATTTCATCATTTAGAACTGCTTTTACCATAGTATTTTGACTTTACACAGCGTTAGAGTTGAAGGTAACCTTATTTCACCATAGCAGCGTTTCAGGGCCTGAAATTCACTTTGTGTACACATGTGTGACGCCTTGTTTTCCACCAGGAAACTGTTCAAAACAGTTCATTTCTGTAAAAACTATGTCGCAGATGTGTTTCAAGTGGTTTCACAACATAGAAGTTAAGACTCATTAAATTTAACTCAACTTCAGTTTTGCCCAATGCAACTCAATAGGGATTTCAAAAGTGAGTTTGAGATGTTGAAGTGCACTTTGAAAAACAGTTGGGAAACCATCCAAACAGTTCTTAACCATAAGGGTACTGGGGATTTCATCATTTAGAACTGCTTTTACCAGAGTATTTTGACTTTACACAGCGTTAGAGTTGAAGGTAACCTTATTTCAACATAACGCGTTTTAGGGCCTGAAAATTCAACTTTGTGTACACATGTGTGACGCCTTGTTTTCCACCAGGAAACTGTTCAAAACAGTTCATTTCTGTAAAAACTATGTCGCAGATGTGTTTCAAGTGGTTTCACAACATAGAAGTTAAGACTCATTGAGTTTCACTCAACTTCAGTTTTGTCCAATGCAAGTTAATGGGGATTTCAAAAGTGAGTTTAAGATGTTGAAGTGCACTTTGAAAAACAGTTGGGAAACCATCCAAACAGTTCTTAACCATAAGAGTACTGGGGATTTCATCATTTAGAACTTGTTTTACCAGAGTATTTTGACTTTACACAGCGGTAGAGTTGAAGGTAAACTTATTTCACCATAACAGCGTTTCAGGGCCTGAAATTCACTTTGTGTACACATGTGTGACGCCTTGTTTTCCACCAGGAAACTGTTCAAAACAGTTCATTTCTGTAAAAACTATGTCGCAGATGTGTTTCAAGTGGTTTCACAACATAGAAGTTAAGACTCATTGAGTTTCACTCAACTTCAGTTTTGCCCAATGCAAGTCAATGGGGATTTCAAAAGTGAGTTTGAGATGTTGAAGTGCACTTTGAAAAACAGTTGGGAAACCATCAAACAGTTCTTAACCATAAGGGTACTGGGGATTTCATCATTTAGAACTGCTTTTACCAGAGTATTTTGACTTTACACAGCGTTAAAGTTGAAGGTAACCTTATTTCACCATAACAGCGTTTCAGGGCCTGAAAACAACTTTGTGTACACATGTGTGACGCCTTGTTTTCCACCAGGAAACTGTTCAAAACAGTTCATTTCTGTAAAAACTATGTCGCAGATGTGTTTCAAGTGGTTTCACAACATAGAAGTTAAGACTCATTGAGTTTCACTCAACTTCAGTTTTGTCCATTGCAAGTTAATGGGGATTTCAAAAGTGAGTTTAAGATGTGAAGTGCACTTTGAAAAACAGTTGGGAAACCATCCAAACAGTTCTTAACCATAAGGGTACTGGGGATTTTATCATTTAGAACTGTTTTGACCATAGTATTTTGACTTTACACAGCGTTAGAGTTGAAGCTAACCTTATTTCACCATAACAGCGTTTCAGGGCCTGAAATTCACTTTGTGTACACATGTGTGACGCCTTGTTTTCCACCAGGAAACTGTTCAAAACAGTTCATTTCTGTAAAAAACTGTCGCAGATGTGTTTCAAGTGGTTTCACAACATAGAAGTTAAGACTCATTAAATTTAACTCAACTTCAGTTTTGCCCAATGCAACTCAATAGGGATTTCAAAAGTGAGTTTGAGATGTTGAAGTGCACTTTGAAAAACAGTTGGGAAACCATCAAACAGTTCTTAACCATAAGGGTACTGGGGATTTCATCATTTAGAACTGCTTTTACCAGAGTATTTTGACTTTACACAGCGTTAGAGTTGAAGGTAACCTTATTTCACCATAAGCGTTTCAGGGCCTGAAATTCACTTTGTGTACACATGTGTGACGCCTTGTTTTCCACCAGGAAACTGTTCAAAACAGTTCATTTCTGTAAAAACTATGTCGCAGATGTGTTTCAAGTGGTTTCACAACATAGAAGTTAAGACTCATTGAGTTTCACTCAACTTCAGTTTTGTCCAATGCAAGTTAATGGGGATTTCAAAAGTGAGTTTAAGATGTTGAAGTGCACTTTGAAAAACAGTTGGGAAACCATCCAAACAGTTCTTAACCATAAGGGTACTGGGGATTTCATCATTTAGAACTGTTTTACCAGAGTATTTTGACTTTACACAGCGTTAGAGTTGAAGGTAACCTTATTTCACCATAACAGCGTTTCAGGGCCTGAAATTCACTTTGTGTACACATGTGTGACGCCTTGTTTTCCACCAGGAAACTGTTCAAAACAGTTCATTTCTGTAAAAACTATGTCGCAGATGTGTTTCAAGTGGTTTCACAACATAGAAGTTAAGACTCATTGAGTTTAACTCAACTTCAGTTTTTGCCCAATGCAAGTCAATGGGGATTTCAAAAGTGAGTTTGAGATGTTGAAGTGCACTTTGAAAAACAGTTGGGAAACCATCCAAACAGTTCTTAACCATAAGGGTACTGGGGATTTCATCATTTAGAACTGCTTTTACCAGAGTATTTTGACTTTACACAGCGTTAGAGTTGAAGGTAACCTTATTTCACCATAACAGCGTTTCAGGGCCTGAAAATCACTTTGTGTACACATGTGTGACGCCTTGTTTTCCACCAGGAAACTGTTCAAAACAGTTCATTTCTGTAAAAACTATGTCGCAGATGTGTTTCAAGTGGTTTCACAACATAGAAGTTAAGACTCATTGAGTTTCACTCAACTTCAGTTTTGTCCAATGCAAGTCAATGGGGATTTCAAAAAGTGAGTTTGAGATGTTGAAGTGCACTTTGAAAAACAGTTGGGAAACCATCCAAACAGTTCTTAACCATAAGGGTACTGGGGATTTCATCATTTAGAACTGTTTTACCAGAGTATTTTGACTTTACACAGCGTTAGAGTTGAAGGTAACCTTATTTCACCATAACACGTTTCAGGGCCTGAAATTCACTTTGTGTACACATGTGTGACGCCTTGTTTTCCACCAGGAAACTGTTCAAAACAGTTCATTTCTGTAAAAACTATGTGCAGATGTGTTTCAAGTGGTTTCACAACATAGAAGTTAAGACTCATTGAGTTTCACTCAACTTCAGTTTTTGCCCAATGCAAGTCAATGGGGATTTTCAAAAGTGAGTTTGAGATGTTGAAGTGCACTTTGAAAAACAGTTGGGAAACCATCCAAACAGTTCTTAACCATAAGGGTACTGGGGATTTCATCATTTAGAACTGCTTTTACCAGAGTATTTTGACTTTACACAGCGTTAGAGTTGAAGGTAACCTTATTTCACCATAACAGCGTTTCAGGGCCTGAAATTCACTTTGTGTACACATGTGTGACGCCTTGTTTTCCACCAGGAAACTGTTCAAAACAGTTCATTTCTGTAAAAACTATGTCGCAGATGTGTTTCAAGTGGTTTCACAACATAGAAGTTAAGACTCATTGAGTTTCACTCAACTTCAGTTTTTGCCCAATGCAACTCAATAGGGATTTCAAAAAGTGAGTTTAAGATGTGAAGTGCACTTTGAAAAACAGTTGGGAAACCATCAAACAGTTCTTAACCATAAGGGTACTGGGGATTTCATCATTTAGAACTGTTTTACCATAGTATTTTGACTTTACACAGCGTTAGAGTTGAAGGTAACCTTATTTCACCATAGCGCGTTTCAGGGCCTGAAATTCACTTTGTGTACACATGTGTGACGCCTTGTTTTCCACCAGGAAACTGTTCAAAACAGTTCATTTCTGTAAAAACTATGTCGCAGATGTGTTTCAAGTGGTTTCACAACATAGAAGTTAAGACTCATTAAATTTAACTCAACTTCAGTTTTTGCCCAATGCAACTCAATAGGAATTTCAAAAGTGAGTTTGAGATGTTGAAGTGCACTTTGAAAAACAGTTGGGAAACCATCAAACAGTTCTTAACCATAAGGGTACTGGGGATTTCATCATTTAGAACTGCTTTTACCAGAGTATTTTGACTTTACACAGCGTTAGAGTTGAAGGTAACCTTATTTCACCATAACGCGTTTCAGGGCCTGAAAATAACTTTGTGTACACATGTGTGACGCCTTGTTTTCCACCAGGAAACTGTTCAAAACAGTTCATTTCTGTAAAAACTATGTCGCAGATGTGTTTCAAGTGGTTTCACAACATAGAAGTTAAGACTCATTGAGTTTCACTCAACTTCAGTTTTGTCCATTGCAAGTTAATGGGGATTTCAAAAGTGAGTTTAAGATGTGAAGTGCACTTTGAAAAACAGTTGGGAAACCATCCAAACAGTTCTTAACCATAAGGGTACTGGGGATTTCATCATTTAGAACTGTTTTACCATAGTATTTTGACTTTACACAGCGTTAGAGTTGAAGGTAACCTTATTTCACCATAACGCGTTTCAGGGCCTGAAATTCACTTTGTGTACACATGTGTGACGCCTTGTTTTCCACCAGGAAACTGTTCAAAACAGTTCATTTCTGTAAAAACTATGTCGCAGATGTGTTTCAAGTGGTTTCACAACATAGAAGTTAAGACTCATTAAATTTAACTCAACTTCAGTTTTGCCCAATGCAACTCAATAGGATTTTCAAAAGTGAGTTTGAGATGTTGAAGTGCACTTTGAAAAACAGTTGGGAAACCATCAAACAGTTCTTAACCATAAGGGTACTGGGGATTTCATCATTTAGAACTGCTTTTACCAGAGTATTTTGACTTTACACAGCGTTAGAGTTGAAGGTAACCTTATTTCACCATAAGCGTTTCAAGGCCTGAAAACAACTTTGTGTACACATGTGTGACGCCTTGTTTTCCACCAGGAAACTGTTCAAAACAGTTCATTTCTGTAAAAAACTATGTCGCAGATGTGTTTCAAGTGGTTTCACAACATAGAAGTTAAGACTCATTGAGTTTCACTCAACTTCAGTTTTGCCCAATGCAAGTCAATAGGGATTTCAAAAGTGAGTTTGAGATGTTGAAGTGCACTTTGAAAAACAGTTGGGAAACCATCAAACAGTTCTTAACCATAAGGGTACTGGGGATTTCATCATTTAGAACTGCTTTTACCAGAGTATTTTGACTTTACACAGCGTTAGAGTTGAAGGTAACCTTATTTCACCATAACGCGTTTCAGGGCCTGAAAACAACTTTGTGTACACATGTGTGACGCCTTGTTTTCCACCAGGAAACTGTTCAAAACAGTTCATTTCTGTAAAACACTATGTCGCAGATGTGTTTCAAGTGGTTTCACAACATAGAAGTTAAGACTCATTGAGTTTCACTCAACTTCAGTTTTGTCCATTGCAAGTTAATGGGGATTTCAAAAGTGAGTTTAAGATGTGAAGTGCACTTTGAAAAACAGTTGGGAAACCATCCAAACAGTTCTTAACCATAAGGGTACTGGGGATTTCATCAATTAGAACTGTTTTACCATAGTATTTTGACTTTACACAGCGTTAGAGTTGAAGGTAACCTTATTTCACCATAAGCGTTTCAGGGCCTGAAATTCACTTTGTGTACACATGTGTGACGCCTTGTTTTCCACCAGGAAACTGTTCAAAACAGTTCATTTCTGTAAAAACTATGTCGCAGATGTGTTTCAAGTGGTTTCACAACATAGAAGTTAAGACTCATTAAGTTTAACTCAACTTCAGTTTTGCCCAATGCAACTCAATAGGGATTTCAAAAGTGAGTTTGAGATGTTGAAGTGCACTTTGAAAAACAGTTGGGAAACCATCAAACAGTTCTTAACCATAAGGGTACTGGGGATTTCATCATTTAGAACTGCTTTTACCAGAGTATTTTGACTTTACACAGCGTTAGAGTTGAAGGTAACCTTATTTCACCATAACGCGTTTCAGGGCCTGAAAATCACTTTGTGTACACATGTGTGACGCCTTGTTTTCCACCAGGAAACTGTTCAAAACAGTTCATTTCTGTAAAAACTATGTCGCAGATGTGTTTCAAGTGGTTTCACAACATAGAAGTTAAGACTCATTGAGTTTCACTCAACTTCAGTTTTGTCCAATGCAAGTTAATGGGGATTTCAAAAGTGAGTTTAAGATGTGAAGTGCACTTTGAAAAACAGTTGGGAAACCATCCAAACAGTTCTTAACCATAAGGGTACTGGGGATTTCATCATTTAGAACTGCTTTTACCATAGTATTTTGACTTTACACAGCGTTAGAGTTGAAGGTAACCTTATTTCACCATAGCGCGTTTCAGGGCCTGAAATTCACTTTGTGTACACATGTGTGACGCCTTGTTTTCCACCAGGAAACTGTTCAAAACAGTTCATTTCTGTTAAAAACTATGTCGCAGATGTGTTTCAAGTGGTTTCACAACATAGAAGTTAAGACTCATTAAATTTAACTCAACTTCAGTTTTGCCCAATGCAACTCAATGGGGATTTCAAAAGTGAGTTTGAGATGTTGAAGTGCACTTTGAAAAACAGTTGGGAAACCATCAAACAGTTCTTAACCATAAGGGTACTGGGGATTTCATCATTTAGAACTGCTTTTACCAGAGTATTTTGACTTTACACAGCGTTAGAGTTGAAGGTAACCTTATTTCACCATAACAGCGTTTCAGGGCCTGAAATTCACTTTGTGTACACATGTGTGACGCCTTGTTTTCCACCAAGAAACTGTTCAAAACAGTTCATTTCTGTAAAAAACTATGTCGCAGATGTGTTTCAAGTGGTTTCACAACATAGAAGTTAAGACTCATTGAGTTTCACTCAACTTCAGTTTTGTCCATTGCAAGTTAATGGGGATTTCAAAAGTGAGTTTAAGATGTGAAGTGCACTTTGAAAAACAGTTGGGAAACCATCCAAACAGTTCTTAACCATAAGAGTACTGGGGATTTCATCATTTAGAACTGTTTTACCATAGTATTTTGACTTTACACAGCGTTAGAGTTGAAGGTAACCTTATTTCACCATAACGCGTTTCAGGGCCTGAAATTCACTTTGTGTACACATGTGTGACGCCTTGTTTTCCACCAGGAAACTGTTCAAAACAGTTCATTTCTGTAAAAACTATGTCGCAGATGTGTTTCAAGTGGTTTCACAACATAGAAGTTAAGACTCATTAAATTTAACTCAACTTCAGTTTTTGCCCAATGCAACTCAATAGGGATTTCAAAAGTGAGTTTGAGATGTTGAATTGCACTTTGAAAAACAGTTGGGAAACCATCCAAACAGTTCTTAACCATAAGGGTACTGGGGATTTCATCATTTAGAACTGCTTTTACCAGAGTATTTTGACTTTACACAGCGTTAGAGTTGAAGGTAACCTTATTTCACCATAACGCGTTTCAGGGCCTGAAAATAACTTTGTGTACACATGTGTGACGCCTTGTTTTCCACCAGGAAACTGTTCAAAACAGTTCATTTCTGTAAAAACTATGTCGCAGATGTGTTTCAAGTGGTTTCACAACATAGAAGTTAAGACTCATTGAGTTTCACTCAACTTCAGTTTTGTTCCAATGCAAGTCAATGGGGATTGCAAAAGTGAGTTTAAGATGTTGAAGTGCACTTTGAAAAACAGTTGGGAAACCATCCAAACAGTTCTTAACCATAAGGGTACTGGGGATTTCATCATTTAGAACTGCTTTTACCAGAGTATTTTGACTTTACACAGCGTTAGAGTTGAAGGTAACCTTATTTCACCATAACAGCGTTTCAGGGCCTGAAATTCACTTTGTGTACACATGTGTGACGCCTTGTTTTCCACCAGGAAACTGTTCAAAACAGTTCATTTCTGTAAAAACTATGTCGCAGATGTGTTTCAAGTGGTTTCACAACATAGAAGTTAAGACTCATTGAGTTTCACTCAACTTCAGTTTTTGCCCAATGCAAGTCAATGGGGATTTCAAAAGTGAGTTTGAGATGTTGAAATGCACTTTGAAAAACAGTTGGGAAACCATCCAAACAGTTCTTAACCATAAGGGTACTGGGGATTTCATCATTTAGAACTGCTTTTACCAGAGTATTTTGACTTTACACAGCGTTAGAGTTGAAGGTAACCTTATTTCACCATAACGCGTTTCAGGGCCTGAAATTCACTTTGTGTACACATGTGTGACGCCTTGTTTTCCACCAGGAAACTGTTCAAAACAGTTCATTTCTGTAAAAAACTATGTCGCAGATGTGTTTCAAGTGGTTTCACAACATAGAAGTTAAGACTCATTGAGTTTCACTCAACTTCAGTTTTTGCCCAATGCAAGTCAATAGGATTTCAAAAGTGAGTTTGAGATGTTGAAGTGCACTTTGAAAAACAGTTGGGAAACCATCCAAACAGTTCTTAACCATAAGGGTACTGGGGATTTCATCATTTAGAACTGCTTTTACCAGAGTATTTTGACTTTACACAGCGTTAGAGTTGAAGGTAACCTTATTTCACCATAACGCGTTTCAGGGCCTGAAATTCACTTTGTGTACACATGTGTGACGCCTTGTTTTCCACCAGGAAACTGTTCAAAACAGTTCATTTCTGTAAAAACTATGTCGCAGATGTGTTTCAAGTAGTTTCACAACATAGAAGTTAAGACTCATTGAGTTTCACTCAACTTCAGTTTTTGCCCAATGCAAGTCAATAGGATTTCAAAAGTGAGTTTGAGATGTTGAAGTGCACTTTGAAAAACAGTGGGGAAACCAGTCAAACAGTTCTTAACCATAAGGGTACTGGGGATTTCATCATTTAGAACTGCTTTTACCAGAGTATTTTGACTTTACACAGCGTTAGAGTTGAAGGTAACCTTATTTCACCATAACGCGTTTCAGGGCCTGAAAACAACTTTGTGTACACATGTGTGACGCCTTGTTTTCCACCAGGAAACTGTTCAAAACAGTTCATTTCTGTAAAAACTATGTCGCAGATGTGTTTCAAGTGGTTTCACAACATAGAAGTTAAGACTCATTGAGTTTCACTCAACTTCAGTTTTGTCCATTGCAAGTTAATGGGGATTTCAAAAGTGAGTTTAAGATGTGAAGTGCACTTTGAAAAACAGTTGGGAAACCATCCAAACAGTTCTTAACCATAAGGGTACTGGGGATTTTATCATTTAGAACTGTTTTACCATAGTATTTTGACTTTACACAGCGTTAGAGTTGAAGGTAACCTTATTTCACCATAAGCGTTTCAGGGCCTGAAATTCACTTTGTGTACACAAGTGTGACGCCTTGTTTTCCACCAGGAAACTGTTCAAAACAGTTCATTTCTGTAAAAACTATGTCGCAGATGTGTTTCAAGTGGTTTCACAACATAGAAGTTAAGACTCATTAAATTTAACTCAACTTCAGTTTTGCCCAATGCAACTCAATAGGATTTCAAAAGCTGAGTTTGAGATGTTGAATTGCACTTTGAAAAACAGTTGGGAAACCATCCAAACAGTTCTTAACCATAAGGGTACTGGGGATTTCATCATTTAGAACTGCTTTTACCAGAGTATTTTGACTTTACACAGCGTTAGAGTTGAAGGTAACCTTATTTCACCATAACGCGTTTCAGGGCCTGAAAATTCACTTTGTGTACACATGTGTGACGCCTTGTTTTCCACCAGGAAACTGTTCAAAACAGTTCATTTCTGTAAAAACTATGTCGCAGATGTGTTTCAAGTGGTTTCACAACATAGAAGTTAAGACTCATTGAGTTTCACTCAACTTCAGTTTTGTCCAATGCAAGTTAATGGGGATTTCAAAAGTGAGTTTAAGATGTTGAAGTGCACTTTGAAAAACAGTTGGGAAACCATCCAAACAGTTCTTAACCATAAGGGTACTGGGGATTTCATCATTTAGAACTGCTTTTACCAGAGTATTTTGACTTTACACAGCGTTAGAGTTGAAGGTAACCTTATTTCACCATAAGCGTTTCAGGGCCTGAAATTCACTTTGTGTACACATGTGTGACGCCTTGTTTTCCACCAGGAAACTGTTCAAAACAGTTCATTTCTGTAAAAACTATGTCGCAGATGTGTTTCAAGTGGTTTCACAACATAGAAGTTAAGACTCATTAAATTTAACTCAACTTCAGTTTTTGCCCAATGCAACTCAATAGGGATTTCAAAAGTGAGTTTGAGATGTTGAAGTGCACTTTGAAAAACAGTGGGAAACCATCAAACAGATCTTAACCATAAGGGTACTGGGGATTTCATCATTTAGAACTGCTTTTACCAGAGTATTTTGACTTTACACAGCGTTAGAGTTGAAGGTAACCTTATTTCACCATAACGCGTTTCAGGGCCTGAAAATAACTTTGTGTACACATGTGTGACGCCTTGTTTTCCACCAGGAAACTGTTCAAAACAGTTCATTTCTGTAAAAAGCTATGTCGCAGATGTGTTTCAAGTGGTTTCACAACATAGAAGTTAAGACTCATTGAGTTTCACTCAACTTCAGTTTTGTCCAATGCAAGTCAATGGGGATTTCAAAAGTGAGTTTGAGATGTTGAAGTGCACTTTGAAAAACAGTTGGGAAACCATCCAAACAGTTCTTAACCATAAGGGTACTGGGGATTTCATCATTTAGAACTGCTTTTACCAGAGTATTTTGACTTTACACAGCGTTAGAGTTGAAGGTAACCTTATTTCACCATAACGCGTTTCAGGGCCTGAAATTCACTTTGTGTACACATGTGTGACGCCTTGTTTTCCACCAGGAAACTGTTCAAAACAGTTCATTTCTGTAAAAACTATGTCGCAGATGTGTTTCAAGTGGTTTCACAACATAGAAGTTAAGACTCATTGAGTTTCACTCAACTTCAGATTTTGCCCAATGCAAGTCAAAGGGATTTCAAAAGTGAGTTTGAGATGTTGAAGTGCACTTTGAAAAACAGTTGGGAAACCATCCAAACAGTTCTTAACCATAAGGGTACTGGGGATTTCATCATTTAGAACTGCTTTTACCAGAGTATTTTGACTTTACACAGCGTTAGAGTTGAAGGTAACCTTATTTCACCATAACACGTTTCAGGGCCTGAAAAAAATCTTTGTGTACACATGTGTGACGCCTTGTTTTCCACCAGGAAACTGTTCAAAACAGTTCATTTCTGTAAAAAACTATGTCGCAGATGTGTTTCAAGTGGTTTCACAACATAGAAGTTAAGACTCATTGAGTTTCACTCAACTTCAGTTTTGTCCATTGCAAGTTAATGGGGATTTCAAAAGTGAGTTTAAGATGTGAAGTGCACTTTGAAAAACAGTTGGGAAACCATCCAAACAGTTCTTAACCATAAGAGTACTGGGGATTTCATCATTTAGAACTGTTTTAACCATAGTATTTTGACTTTACACAGCGTTAGAGTTGAAGGTAACCTTATTTCACCATAACGCGTTTCAGGGCCTGAAATTCACTTTGTGTACACATGTGTGACGCCTTGTTTTCCACCAGGAAACTGTTCAAAACAGTTCATTTCTGTAAAAACTATGTCGCAGATGTGTTTCAAGTGGTTTCACAACATAGAAGTTAAGACTCATTAAATTTAACTCAACTTCAGTTTTTGCCCAATGCAACTCAATAGGAATTTCAAAAGCTGAGTTTGAGATGTTGAAGTGCACTTTGAAAAACAGTTGGGAAACCATCCAAACAGTTCTTAACCATAAGGGTACTGGGGATTTCATCATTTAGAACTGCTTTTACCAGAGTATTTTGACTTTACACAGCGTTAGAGTTGAAGGTAACCTTATTTCACCATAACGCGTTTCAGGGCCTGAAATTCACTTTGTGTACACATGTGTGACGCCTTGTTTTCCACCAGGAAACTGTTCAAAACAGTTCATTTCTGTAAAAACTATGTGCAGATGTGTTTCAAGTGGTTTCACAACATAGCAGTTAAGACTCATTGAGTTTCACTCAACTTCAGTTTTTGCCCAATGCAAGTCAATAGGGATTTCAAAAGTGAGTTTGAGATGTTGAAGTGCACTTTGAAAAACAGTTGGGAAACCATCCAAACAGTTCTTAACCATAAGGGTACTGGGGATTTCATCATTTAGAACTGCTTTTACCAGAGTATTTTGACTTTACACAGCGTTAGAGTTGAAGGTAACCTTATTTCACCATAACGCGTTTCAGGGCCTGAAAATCACTTTGTGTACACATGTGTGACGCCTTGTTTTCCACCAGGAAACTGTTCAAAACAGTTCATTTCTGTAAAAACTATGTCGCAGATGTGTTTCAAGTGGTTTCACAACATAGAAGTTAAGACTCATTGAGTTTCACTCAACTTCAGTTTTTGCCCAATGCAAGTCAATAGGGATTTCAAAAGTGAGTTAGAGATGTTGAAGTGCACTTTGAAAAACAGTTGGGAAACCATCCAAACAGTTCTTAACCATAAGGGTACTGGGGATTTCATCATTTAGAACTGCTTTTACCAGAGTATTTTGACTTTACACAGCGTTAGAGTTGAAGGTAACCTTATTTCACCATAACGCGTTTCAGGGCCTGAAATTCACTTTGTGTACACATGTGTGACGCCTTGTTTTCCACCAGGAAACTGTTCAAAACAGTTCATTTCTGTAAAAACTATGTCGCAGATGTGTTTCAAGTGGTTTCACAACATAGAAGTTAAGACTCATTAAATTTAACTCAACTTCAGTTTTGCCCAATGCAACTCAATAGGAATTTCAAAAGTGAGTTTGAGATGTTGAAGTGCACTTTGAAAAACAGTTGGGAAACCATCAAACAGTTCTTAACCATAAGGGTACTGGGGATTTCATCATTTAGAACTGCTTTTACCAGAGTATTTTGACTTTACACAGCGTTAGAGTTGAAGGTAACCTTATTTCACCATAACGCGTTTCAGGGCCTGAAAATAACTTTGTGTACACATGTGTGACGCCTTGTTTTCCACCAGGAAACTGTTCAAAACAGTTCATTTCTGTAAAAACTATGTCGCAGATGTGTTTCAAGTGGTTTCACAACATAGAAGTTAAGACTCATTGAGTTTCACTCAACTTCAGTTTTTGCCCAATGCAAGTTAATGGGGATTTCAAAAGTGAGTTTGAGATGTTGAAGTGCACTTTGAAAAACAGTTGGGAAACCATCCAAACAGTTCTTAACCATAAGGGTACTGGGGATTTCATCATTTAGAACTGTTTTACCAGAGTATTTTGACTTTACACAGCGTTAGAGTTGAAGGTAACCTTATTTCACCATAACACGTTTCAGGGCCTGAAAATCACTTTGTGTACACATGTGTGACGCCTTGTTTTCCACCAGGAAACTGTTCAAAACAGTTCATTTCTGTAAAAAACTATGTCGCAGATGTGTTTCAAGTGGTTTCACAACATAGAAGTTAAGACTCATTAAGTTTCACTCAACTTCAGTTTTGCCCAATGCAACTCAATAGGGATTTCAAAAGTGAGTTTGAGATGTTGAAGTGCACTTTGAAAAACAGTTGGGAAACCATCCAAACAGTTCTTAACCATAAGGGTACTGGGGATTTCATCATTTAGAACTGCTTTTACCAGAGTATTTTGACTTTACACAGCGTTAGAGTTGAAGGTAACCTTATTTCACCATAACACGTTTCAGGGCCTGAAATTCACTTTGTGTACACATGTGTGACGCCTTGTTTTCCACCAGGAAACTGTTCAAAACAGTTCATTTCTGTAAAAAACTATGTCGCAGATGTGTTTCAAGTGGTTTCACAACATAGAAGTTAAGACTCATTGAGTTTCACTCAACTTCAGTTTTTGTCCAATGCAACTTAATGGGGATTTCAAAAGTGAGTTTGAGATGTGAAGTGCACTTTGAAAAACAGTTGGGAAACCATCAAACAGTTCTTAACCATAAGGGTACTGGGGATTTCATCATTTAGAACTGTTTTAACCATAGTATTTTGACTTTACACAGCGTTAGAGTTGAAGGTAACCTTATTTCACCATAACGCGTTTCAGGGCCTGAAATTCACTTTGTGTACACATGTGTGACGCCTTGTTTTCCACCAGGAAACTGTTCAAAACAGTTCATTTCTGTAAAAACTATGTCGCAGATGTGTTTCAAGTGGTTTCACAACATAGAAGTTAAGACTCATTGAGTTTCACTCAACTTCAGTTTTTGCCCAATGCAAGTCAAAGGGGATTTCAAAAAGTGAGTTTGAGATGTTGAAGTGCACTTTGAAAAACAGTTGGGAAACCATCCAAACAGTTCTTAACCATAAGGGTACTGGGGATTTCATCATTTAGAACTGCTTTTACCAGAGTATTTTGACTTTACACAGCGTTAGAGTTGAAGGTAACCTTATTTCACCATAACAGCGTTTCAGGGCCTGAAAACAACTTTGTGTACACATGTGTGACGCCTTGTTTTCCACCAGGAAACTGTTCAAAACAGTTCATTTCTGTAAAAACTATGTCGCAGATGTGTTTCAAGTGGTTTCACAACATAGAAGTTAAGACTCATTGAGTTTCACTCAACTTCAGTTTTTGTCCATTGCAAGTTAATGGGGATTTCAAAAAGTGAGTTTAAGATGTTGAAGTGCACTTTGAAAAACAGTTGGGAAACCATCCAAACAGTTCTTAACCATAAGGGTACTGGGGATTTCATCATTTAGAACTGCTTTTACCATAGTATTTTGACTTTACACAGCGTTAGAGTTGAAGGTAACCTTATTTCACCATAACGCGTTTCAGGGCCTGAAATTCACTTTGTGTACACATGTGTGACGCCTTGTTTTCCACCAGGAAACTGTTCAAAACAGTTCATTTCTGTAAAAACTATGTCGCAGATGTGTTTCAAGTGGTTTCACAACATAGAAGTTAAGACTCATTGAGTTTAACTCAACTTCAGTTTTGCCCAATGCAAGTCAATAGGATTTCAAAAGTGAGTTTGAGATGTTGAAGTGCACTTTGAAAAACAGTTGGGAAACCATCCAAACAGTTCTTAACCATAAGGGTACTGGGGATTTCATCATTTAGAACTGTTTTACCAGAGTACTTTGACTTTACACAGCGTTAGAGTTGAAGGTAACCTTATTTCACCATAGCAGCGTTTCAGGGCCTGAAATTCACTTTGTGTACACATGTGACGCCTTGTTTTCCACCAGGAAACTGTTCAAAACAGTTCATTTCTGTAAAAACTATGTCGCAGATGTATTTAAAGTGGTTTCACAACATAGAAGTTAAGACTCATTGAGTTTCACTCAACTTCAGTTTTTGTCCAATGCAAGTCAATAGGGATTTCAAAAGTGAGTTTGAGATGTTGAAGTGCACTTTGAAAAACAGTTGGGAAACCATCCAAA
>NW_024384589.1:0-9083 GCF_016835505.1 Polypterus senegalus
TTTTATTTCAACTGTTTTTGTTTTAATTTATATTTACTTATGACCCATACTCCATTATCCATTTCGCCCTGCAGTCAAAAGGGCCCATTAAAACTCACCAGCTTTTTGCCTTCTATCTGATTTCTTCTTCCTAAATTAACTTTCAGTACAACACTGGTTACGCTTCCTAAAAGTGGCAAAATATCTATCGGTGTAGCATGTTCTTAAATACTGGAAAATCTGTATTGTTGTCCTTATGTTGATCTGGTGAAATTTACATCGGATGCCCTTCCTGATGTAACCCTACCCTTTATCTGGGATTGGGGCCAGCATAAAAAGTGCGTCATCCCCATGGCTGGGTTTTATCATTCCAAATAAATCTGACCAAAGAAATTCAATTTATAAAAATCTGGCTATTATCTTTCTCAGTTTATATTACTGGCAGCATTGTTACCCAACATGGCCAACTGAGAACACTGATTTTGAAGGGTGTTCCCAATGGGAAACTCATTTGTAGCCCCATATAGGACTGGGGTGTGCTGAGTGAACCCAGCGGCATAGCTAGAGTTTGTCCCCTTGGTGGGGTGGTGTCAATTTGCCTCCCTCCAACATATCTGAATATGTTAACCTAAATAGAAAAGAAAAATGACGAAGAAAAAAATTACAACAAATTTTACACAGATCTATTCATATACTGTATAGAGAAACAGCAATAATTTTAAATAAAATTATTTACAAGCATCAACTAGAGAAGAATATAGTATGGGACACACTGCTGTATTCTTATTATTAGTTTAATATAATTACGCCGGAAACCAGAGCAGTGTAGTGTACAAGGATAGGTGGGATGTTTTTGCAGGGTAAGAACCATTCAGATTGATAACTAAAAGAAATAATAAATTGAAAACTTAGTTGTTTATCTTCCTAAAAATTATCATTGGTTTACTGTTTATATTTGGGTGGCGAGGTAAGGTTGTTGCCTTGCAGTAAGGAGGCCTGGTTCACTTCCGGTCCTCACTGCCTGAAGTTTGCATGTTCCCCCCTTTACTATGGGGTTTTCCCTCCTGCAGTCCAAAGACATGCCTTGCCCAGGATTTCTTCCTGCCTTGTGCCCTGTCCCTGGCTGGGAATGACTCCAGCAGACCCCATGATCCTGTGTTAGGATATAGTGGGTTGGAAAATGACTTACTTAGTCTGTTTATTTTTGTTATAGCTTCAAAAATTTCAACTGCTTGTGTCTGATACTGTCACAGACGTACAGTATGAAAGATTTGTGACGCATTTGTGGAAAAAAATGAGAAAATGTTACTTTTTTCATCCATGCGTGATATTTTTCCGAACCCCGAGCCAAACGAATTTTACTGAGCCTTTTGGCCAATAATGCCGCCCTCCGCCCTGCCCCCTAGCTACGCCGCTGATGAACCCTGTAATGGACTGACTGTTTTTCCACGTTTGGTTTCATCCTTGAAGTGAAGCTGGAAAGCATAAGCGCCTGTCTATCACAATTTGATTTAGGAGGTTTGAGAGTATTATGATACGTATTTGTGGGGTATTCGTGGTAATGTCTTACGTAAACAGACATTCTTACTTGCATGTTATGTTAGTAACTTTGTGAAGCAGCACCATGCACTGAATGAGACGTTTTTGGTTCTAAAACAAAAATATCGCATAAATTGTTAAATTTTACAACTCTTCCTTCCCTTCTTCGTTACTGCAAGCTATTGATGGCACTTACGCTTCATTTCGTAGGGAAGCTTGGAAACGACGCAGGCTTTCACCAGTATCGAATTCGTTCTGGTAGTTGCAGCTATGTTCACACGGGGGCCGAGAAAACAGCCAAATCTACCAACGCTCCTCCATGCTCTGCTGATTTGATTTGAGGCCAGTTTATAATTTTTTTAACGTGTGCTCTGTATTTCTGCCCACCGTCTCAATAGTAGATTTTAAACAGTCTTTCCCTTGATAACCCATTTTAAAGTACAAGGCAAGCTTGAAAGATCTCTGTGGATGGCCTCCAGTGTACAGCTCTAAAAAAATGCAGTTTATCACGGTCTCTTTCAAACAAAATTGTCCACAGTATAATAAAAGGTCTAGTGAAAGACTTTATGTTGGGAGGATCCCCATTAAATATGGGTACTTTTGTACGTGGCGCTGGAGGTTCAGCTTGCTTCTCCCTTTGCTGAGCTAACACTTAAGTAACTTCGGCGCCCGCCTTATGATTTTCGGTTTGTTTCTGAGAGCACGTCCGATTGATTGTGAGTGTCGACCCCTGCGCTAGTTGTAGGTTGTTCCGCTTCCTACTTTAATTTCAAGCTGTAATGCAGAATTTATCGAGTTCCGACAGTTCGGCGTGACTGTCGATGAAGGTGCGGGTGCCGTAGCGCTTAGCTGGGACGATAAGCATTTATTGTCAGACAAGGGTTTCAGCTCGAGGTTTGGGACTCTGATCAAGTGATCGCGATCTTGCAGTTAAAACTATGTGAATGGTGTTTTCAATGTTTTAATCGAGTTTTCTAATTTAGCATGGACAATATCCTTCTGTCAGCCTTCAATCTGACTACGTATTTTGTAAAAGCTTGAACAGCTGCGCTGTCTAGGTGAAATTTGCAGGATTGATTTTAAGGCTTTCGATTTCAGTCATAAATATCGGAAAGCTGATTTTGTCTTTTCATTGAATTACCTTTAAGACCCTTAAACACATTCTCTGGCTTTGAGTCTGTACTCAGATCCCCCTCGTAACCCACTTGTGTTCTCACAGCCTATGAACAGCTACATCACAATCAAGACGCTCCACCGACACAGACGAGTCAAGCTCCTTTATTTTAGGCAAGATATAAGCGATCATCATAATCAGTAATGCTTTATATTTTAAAAACAGTCTCTAAGTCCTCATAAATTCGACAGCGACTTGTTTCATTTCTTAAGTTTGGTCAAACAGTCGTACTTGAGGCACGTTAAGCAAGTTAAATATGTTCAGAAATCTCTATGCTATCTCCTATTTGAAAACATATCTAAATAGACTTTTTCCCAAACTGCCTTAATTAACACTCTGTTCTTCAGATATAAATAAAAAGTTAAAGGCTACCATATTCTAGATAGCCATAAGAAACCAACATTCTATACACATTAAGCAAACACTATATGAATTTAACATCAAACATTCGCTTTCTAAGATAAGCTTTTACAGCAGCTTTGGTCAGTCTTGATAAAATACAAAACAGGTCTGTGAAACCTGAACTGGAGAATAGACAGATTAAAAAGTAATGGAAAATGAGTTGATAATCCCGCATTTTGCAAAATAGTATACTACCCAAAATGTGCAATCTCAGTAGTGGGAGTACCATACTACAAGTCACAAAGTTTTTTTAAAAAAAGAATTTTCATTTCTAACACAGGTTTGGGAAAAATATGTTGTTGTTTGATAACAAACAGAATGATTATGTTGTTATTCATTATTAAATTATTTTCTTTAATATTTTACTTCTGCATTTTACTATGTAGTAATTCATTACAATTACACAAGATTACTTACCCCAATTTTGGGTAGGCCACCAGCAATAAATCATCTTGTCTGGCTTCAAAAAGGAATTTCATTCAAAGTTTCCACGTGCAGAGGAGGGGAAGGATACTTTTACCCCTTGTATGTTAGCACCAAGTCCTCTGGTTTTTATTTTTGGCTTTCTGAAGCATTTCTTTCAACCCTTTCGATATCCCTTTGGACAGCCTTTTCCCCGCCATGTTAGATTCTTTAAAGCCTGCCAGATCCCTTTTCCCGGGTCCGCCCGACTAACGCAAAGATAAAACATGAAGTGAAATACCCAAGCCGTTGATGTAATCCTGGGAGCCCAGCCTACCGTGAAGAAGGCGGGGGTGCAGTATGTGCGACAGCATTAAAGACAGGCTTAATGATTTCTTCAGCAGAAAGCTGCATAGTCTGACACACTGGGGCTTGTTAGAATTATGCAGATTTTGGATACATTGAATAAACTCTTAACTACTCTAGGCCTTTTTTGATTAAAAGATTTCAGTTCATAAACATACATTACAGTTTAAACATTCACTCAGAAAAGTTTTACAATGATGAAGTTATTGTATTCAGAGATGGCTGCTTTCATTCAATGGGGAAACACCTTCATTACAAAGAACAATGGGCCTGTATCCCCATCTGCATATTATGTTAGCGATAGTTCAAACTGTAACTTCATGGGATTTCATTTCATACTGTGCAGCTATTTTCACAAGTGCAGGTTTTACTTATTAAATGCTAAAGGCTACTGTATATAAATGCATAGGAAAGTATTCACAGGGATCACTTTTTTTCCAATTTTGTTGTTACAGCCTTATTCCAAATTATAAATTGATTTTTTTTTCAGAATTCTACACATAACACCCAAGACAACGTAAAAGTTTACTTGAGGTTTTGCAAATTTATTAAAATAAAAACCTGAGAAATCAAAATGTACTTAAGATTCACAGCCTTTGCTCAATACTTTGTCGATGCACCTTTTGGGATCAATTTCAGCCTCAAGTCTTTTGAATATGATGCCAAGCTTGGCACACCTATCCTTGGCCAGTTTTCACCCATTTTTTGCAGCACCTCTCAAGCTCCATCAGGTTGATAGGAAGGCCTGCACAGCCATTTTAAGATCTCACCAGAGATGTTCAATCGATTCAAGTCTGGGCTCTGGCTGGGCCACTCAAGGACATTCACAGAGTTGTCCTGAGCCACCTTTGATATCTTGGCTGTGTGCTCAGGGTCGCTGTCCTGCTGAAAATGAACCGCCCAGCCTGAGGTCAAGAGCGCTCTGGAGCAGGCTTTCATCCAGATCTCTGCATTGCTGCAGTCATCTTTCCCTTTATCCTGACTAGTCTCCCAGTTCCTGCCGCTGAAAAACATCCCCACAGCATGATGCTGCCACCACCATGCTTCACTGTAGGGATAGGCTGGTGATGAGTGTCGTTTCTCTAAACGTGACACCTGGTATTCACACCAAAGAAGTTCAATCTTTGTCTCATCAGACCAGAGAATTTTGTTTCTCATGGTCTGAGAGTCCTTCAGTTGCCTTTTGGCAAACTCAAGGCAGGCTGCCATGTGCCTTTTACTAAGGAGTGGCTTCGTCTGGCCACTCTACCATACAGGCCTGATTGGTGGATTGCTGCAGAGATGGTTGTCCTTCTGGAAGTTCTCCTCTCCACACAGGACCTCTGGAGCTCTGACAGAGTGACCATGGGTTCTGGTCACCTCCCTGACTAAGGCCCTCTCCCCGATCGCCAGTTTAGATGGCCAGCCAGCTCTAGGAAGAGTCCTGGTGGTTTCAAACTTCTTCCACTTACGGATGATGGAGGCCACTGTGCTCATTGGGACCTTCAAAGCAGCAGAAATTTTTCTATAACCTTCCCCAGATTTGTGCCTCGAGACAATCCTGTCTCGGAGGTCTACAGACAATTCCTTTGACTTCATGCTTGGTTTGTGCTCTGACATGAACTGTCAACTGTGGGACCTTATATAGACAGGTGTGTGCCTTTCCAAATCATGTCCAATCAACTGAATTTACCACAGGTGGACTCCAATTGCTGCAGAAACATCTCAAGGATGATCAGGGGAAACAGGATGCACCTGAGCTCAATTTTGAGCTTCATGGCAAAGGCTGTGAATACTTATATACATGTGCTTTCTCAATTTTTTTATTTTTAAGAAATTTGCAAAAATCTCAAGTAAACTTTTTTCACATTGTCATTATAGGGTGTTGTGTGTAGAATTCTGAGGAAAAAAATGAATTTAATCAATTTTGGAATAAGGCTGTAACATAACAAAATGTCAAAAGTATATATTTCCGGATGCACTGTATCTTGGGGGCTTTATGTGTCTTCATTTGGCTTCTTTGTCAGTCATTCAGTCAGTCATTGTCCAACCCGCTATATCCTAACACAAGTCACCGGGGTCTGCTGGAGCCAATCCCAGCCAGCACAGAGCACAAGGCAGGAACAAGTCCCGGGCAGGGTGCCAGCCCACCGCAGGGCCCCACACACACACACACCAGCACACACTAGGACAATTTAGGATCGCCAATGCACCTTTAAATGGACTGTGGGAAGAAACCCACGCAGATATATTGGATCATCTTCTTCTTTGTATACATGCTAAATACCAGTGTTATCTAAACAGAGAAAAAAAGAACTCCAGGATGCTGACCATAATATGTCTTCAGTCATCTTTCTTCTACTGTAATGTTTGTGTTTTAGCCCATTTGTAATTGTTTATTTCAGCATTCCTCAACCATTAAGATTTAAACACCGAGTTTTCATAACAGTTTTAATTGCGCCCCTAACGTTTTTGAAAGGAGCTAACTATACCAATTTTTTATATTAATGATATATCATAGATGCATATTTTATTATACCTACTTAACTTTTATCACATTTATCTAACTCTATATTTATTTTTCTAGTATCGAATGAGTTGTAATTTGTTTTGGTTTAATAGATGTATTTTCATATGTTCGATTCTTGTTTTCTTTTTTTCACATCTTCGTGCCCCCCTTTTTGTTACTTCGTGCCCCCCTAGGGAGGCCTGCCCCACAGGTTGAGAACCACTGGTTTATTTGTATTTGCCAGTTGTAGATATGTCTGTTTCTTTGCAAGTCTGCCTCTTAGGGGAAATGTTTACATGGTAGGGGTTTCACAGTATATAAAGAATTTTTTTTTATCAAGGTACCATTAAATTGATTTAAAAATAATAAGACATTAGTAAAATTGGAAAAAGGTATTACTGCTTGAAATAACAGATTTATAATGTATTTTTCCATATGACTCATTATACCAGTACCCAAACCACATGCACTTCATAACAGGTCATCCATCTGAAGCATATTCGGCCTGGCTAGTACTTGGATGGGAAACCAATAGAAAAGCTTGTGTTGCTGCTGGAAGAGGTGTTGGATAGGCCAACAGGGGCCACTTACTCTATGGTTTGTGTGTGGATCCCAATACCGCAGTGCAGTGATGAGGTTATTCTGCTGTAAAATATGGTGCCATGTGTTAGACAAGGTTCTTACTCTCTGTGGTCATAAAAGATCCCCGAACATCCTTTGTAAATAGTAGGGTGTATCTCAATGTTCTGCCTAATTTGTCTACCTTGGCCTGGTCATTCTGGCCACCTAATCATCCCCCATCCCTAACTGGCTAACTACCGTATATACAGTACTCGTGGATAAGTTCTCCTGCAGATAAGTCGGACCGATTTTACCATATAATTTCCGAATTTTATAATGTCAGTCGATAAGTCGAATGCAGAAAACTCACGCTATTGGTCCAAGAGATTACAAGATTATGATATGCTAAGACCCACCTGAGAGAGTAACCATGAAGCCTTTTTTTTCTATGTATTGTGCCTACGTGACCACACAGTAATAGCTGAACTATTCTGAAGTGACGTTTGCACTGTTTTGTTTTTTTTTTGTATCTCACACCATCATACACCTTTATCGTAAGAGCATCCCTTATCTATGATGGAGCCGCTCAATCAGAAGAAAATATGAAGCTGGTTTTAAATTAAAAGTCATTGACGTGGCAAAAGAAATTAGTAATCGCGCTGCTGCAACAAAATTCAATGTGTCTGGGAAACTGGTGTTTTCTGCCTCACTCCGTTTTTTGCAAGCGCCGCAGAGAGTTTAAACAACTCAGTACATCCACATAAAAAAGAACAATGGGTGAGCGAGCTATCTTGAAGGCTTTTACTGGACATACTTAATTGTAAACTGAAATATATACAAAGGAATCATTCAGACATTTACAGGTGTACAATCAAAGACAATAAAGAATGATTTACAAAGCAATACATAGCAGACAGTGTACATTAAACAATAAAGCTTTAAAAGACACTTACAAGCGAGTGATTTCCACGGTTGGTTCAAGACAAAGAGAAGCACGTAGACAGAGGTTCAAATTGCTGCGTACCTAACAACTTACCATACACAGGGCTTTATATACCCTAAGGATATGTTTTGGACGTGACCGAAACAAGAGATAAAGGGGTGCCTTATGTGAGACACATGGGGTGTATTGTATTCAAATGTTTATTATGGGACCTGCTGTTACGTGGAGTTTCATAGACCTTTATAGTACCACTGTTAATGTGAGACGTGACTGACAGGTGTGTTAATAAATGACAAGATGAAGGGGGAGCACAGTTCAACAAATAATAGTCTCATCTAACAAGATGTGTGGCAGAATATGCACGAGTATATATGGTACCTCTCTTACCCCTTCATAACCTAACAGCTAACATACAGTGAGCATACTGGCACAAAAATGGCTGCTGTCACATCATCCAGGTGGATGGAGTGGCTCTCCACTCATTATCTAAATCAGTTTGAGTAGTCAGAAAGTAATACGTAGCGCACCCTTAATTAATCATGTTGGGTTTTGCGGGTTGTTTTTTTGGTTGCTATAGTTGACTGCCCAGAGTCTGCTGAAGTGAGTGACATTGCAGCACAACTGTTTCTAACTGCACTCATCTCACAACTCATTCTAATTTATCTTCATTCACCAAGGAGATCCAAGCCCTCCCGCTCCACTCCTGCTCTTAATATTTTGCTCGATTTACCAAGGCGTGCCAGACTTCAGTTTCTGTTCATATGTCATCAGTGAACTTGAAAAGGTAAAACTGGGTCCTGAGGCGATAAAGACTGAGGAACACTGCCTCACATGTCTTAAAAAGTACATGTCAAATACCAGAGTGATCTATATCAGTGAAAAGATGACTCTGGGATGCTGACCTTAGAGGCAGAGTTTCAAATAAAAAGACACTCACAAAGGAACATAGACACTTAACATTGTAAAAAAAAAGAAAAAGAAAAGGAAAGGGACAGACAATGAAAGTGCTCACCCTGCACCAAGCAAACACTATGAACTATATAACAAACACAGCAGCCTGGCTAAGACACTCTGCAACTTGCTTAGTGTCAGCCATCCTGAGGCATTCATTTCCTAGCCAGGCTGTGCCAACACATCTAGTGTTGAGCAACCTCTGCTTGCCGTCTCCTCTGAAGCCCATTGGTGGTGGTGTTGCAGGATGCTTTGAAATATGTATTTCCTTGAAATTT
>NW_024384590.1:0-16480 GCF_016835505.1 Polypterus senegalus
TCGCTCTGGCTGGCCACCAAGGACATTCACAGAGTTGTCCTGAAGCCACCTTTGATATCTTGGTGTGTGCAGGGTCGTTGTCCTGCTGAAAGATGAACCGTCGCTTCCCAGTCTGAGGTCAAGAGCTCTGGAGCAGGTTTTCATCAGGATGTCTCTGTACATTGCTGCAGTCATCTTTCCCTTTATCTGACTAGTCTCCCAGTTCCTGCCACTGAAAAACAGCCCCAAAGCATGATGCTGCCACCACCATGCTTCACTATAGGGATGGTATTGGCCTGGTGATGAGCGGTGCCTGATTTCCTCCAAAGTGACACCTGGCATACACACCAAAGAGTTCAATCTTTTTCTCATCAGACCAGAGAATTTTGTTTCTCATGGTCTGAGAGTCCTTCAGGTGCCTTTTGGCAAACTCCAGGCGGGCTGCCATGTGCCTTTACTAAGAGTGGTTTCTGTCTGGCCACTCTACCATACAGGCCTAATTGGTGGATTGCTGCAGAGATGGTTGTCCTTCTGATTCTCCTCTCTTCCACAGAAGGACCTCTGGAGCTCTGACAGAGTGACCATCGGGTTCTTGGTCACCTCCCTGACTAAGGCCCTTCTCCCCCGATTGCTCAGTTTAGATGGCCGGCCAGCTCTAGGAAGAGTCCTGGTGGTTTCGAACTTCTTCCACTTACAGATGATGGCGCCACTGTACTCATTGGGACCTTCAAAGCAGCAGAATTTTTCTGTAACCTTCCCCAGATTTGTGCCTCAAGACAATCCTGTCTTGGAGGTCTAGCAGATATTCCTTTGACTTCATGCTTGGTTTGTGTGGGACCTTATATAGACAGGTGTGTGCCTTTCCAAATCATGTCCAATTAACTGAATTTACCATAGGTGGACTCCAATTAAGCTGCAGAAACATCTCAAGAATGATTGGGGAAACAGGATGCACCTGAGCTCAATTTTGAGCTTCATGGCAAAGGCTGTGAATACCTATGTACATGTGCTTTCTCGGTTTTATATTTATAATAAATTTGCAAAAATCTCAAGTAAACTTTTTCATGTTGTCATTATGATGTGTTGTGTGTAGAATTCTGAGGAAAAATGAATTTAATTCATTTTGGAATAAGGCTGTAACATAACAAAATGTGGAAAAGTGATGCTGAATACTCTCGGATGCACTGTATATATATATATGTTATATATATATATATATATATATAATGTGAAAAGGGGACTGAATGCACCCCAAGAGAACACACTCCAAAACCCCTTCTTAAACAGTGATACAATGGGAAACAAATAGTTTTTTACCTCCTCTATGCTTGTTCAGCTGCTGCCATGCCAGTGATCTTCAAACATTTAAAAAGCCTGCAGCAGGTGTCCTACTCTTTGTCTATTATTTCTGGCCCCGGACGTGGTTAAACCTCTTGGCACAAAATCTTGACTTGCAGGACATAGCGTTTTTTATATTTTATATATATTTTATATTTTTATATCACATTAAAGTTCAATATGTTCTGAAAGAATGATACTAAACATATATATATATGTAGGTTTTAAAATGCCTAATTTAAAGTGTGACAAAAAACATGACATAAAATCATTGACAAAAATCCTTGCACTTTTAGGCTAAGGATTTTATATAGAGAGAGTATATATGTATATATATATAGTGCCACAGATGACACAGGTTGGCTCCACTGGAAGCCTTTGGAATGGAAAGGCATGAAGGACACTATTCTGTGTGGGTTGGTTGCAAACCTTTCCTGACTGTGAGGTATTTATAATGGGAGGATACTGGGAGATGTGAAATCTTACTCTATACTAGGCAGCAGCATCTCTTTGATGGAGCATTCATTTGTGCACCGATGAAGCAGGGGAACTCTAGTCCCAATGGGCAGCCCTGTTGGTGTACTTGGGTGCGACTGTGGGGAGCTGTAAAAAGGGCACTCCTCTACTCTAGGAGGTTTCACCTGACCCAGAAATTATTCTTGGTGGTAATGAGGTTGCACTGGAGTTACATTTATGTCTAGGCTGAGAGAAGCAACTTTCCCAGGTGAGTCAAAGTCAGGAGTGGAGTTGAGCAAAGCTCCTGAAAGGACTGTGAAAGAAAAGAAAAGAAAAGAACAGAATTGTGAATAACGAAGAGTATGTGAAAGAAATTTCCTAAAAATCCAGGATTTATGTGCTTTAGTTGTGTCTGGTGTTTGGGAATCTGCTTGTTCCCATTGAGGTTACACAGTCATTTGCTGCTGTAGCTCATCAGCACTAAGCAATGTGCCACTGTAGCTAACAATATAACTAAACATATTGTAATGAAATAAGTATCTGGTTAATCAGGCTTTCATTACATCTTCCAGTTTAATTTCAGAAAAAATTAAAATGTCTCCAGAACTCCATGACTAATGATTGCTGGAAAACCATCACAACCACAATCTCTGTGAGCTCTGTCATAGGCCATGGGATTGTTACCCAGTATTTTGCAGTTTTCCTTTATTTCATTCCTTTCATTTCACTTTATTTATCTTACATCAAGTAACCATTTTTTTGGTTTGTTACTGTTAGTGCACATCCAGTGCACTTTGCATAGGAATTAAGTTAATCTTAATTATTATTTACAACTGTTATATATCTTAGATATTTTTCATTCTTTTTGATGAAACAATGTTAAATTATATTAATATGTGTTGTATCGTGTAAATCTAAAAATGTGTTTGTTATTTATTTTCTGTGCTTGGCACCGTGATACACTTCCTACTTGCTATTCCATTTTTGTATCCTCAACTGGTCAAACTAAGGCTTAATGAAGAGGCTGGCTTTGGAGTGTCTGTCCTGATACTACACATTTTCAGTAGTGTCCTGTGTATGGAACTTATTTATTTATTTATTTATTTATTTATTTATTTGCAGTTAGGTAACATTTATTACAATCTTCTCACGTGGCACCTTATCAAATGCTTTCTGAAAGTCAAAATAAGTAAAATCACATGCTCCACTCTGGTTATATCCTTTTGCTGCTTCCTCATAGAATTCCAGGATGTTAGTAAAACATGCCTTCCTCTTCTGAACCCATGCTGACTGTTCAGCAAAACTCCTGATCTTTCCATGAGTTCCTCAATCTTTTCTTTTAATAATTCTTTCCATTAACTTACATGTGATGTACGTTAAGCTTACTGGCCTATAGTTGCTTAGATCTGCCTTAAGAACTCATGGATAAATATTTTCCAATCCTGGTGATTTGTTTAATTTCAGCCTAGTTAAATCTAAGTAGTACTGCTCCCTTTACAATTTTCAAATCATTCAGTACCTCCTCAAGTAGTCACTTTTACCACTGTGAGGTTGTCCACTACATGTAAAGACCACAGAAAAATGTAAATTTAAAGCATCTGCTATTTCACTGTCTGTATTTTTAATTCCCCTTACTATTCCTGATGCACTTCACCTCCTCCTTGATCATTCTTTCCTATACTATACTGAAAGAATACGTGCCATTCTTTCACCTTATCTACCATATTCCACTCTAACAGCCTTTTAGTTTTCCTAATATCCTTCATAATGGCTGCCCTCATGCTTTTAAAAATCCTGTGATTCACATTGGGGTTATTAGTCTTCTACGCCTTATGCAACTGTTTCTTCCTTTGCAGCTGCTTGTTCAACTCTTTATTAATCCAATGCAGATTTTTTTTATTTGTTACCAATTCTAAATTTTGGTATATACTAGGTAAAACATTTTAAACCTGTTCCACTGCTCCACAACTGTTTCCACACAGTCAATGGTAATTTCAGTGCAAATCCAGGTGAAAAAAAACACGCAGATGTACAGTGCATCTGGAAAGTTTATGTTACAGCCTTATTCCAAAATGGATTAAATTCATTTTTCCTCAGAATTCTACACACAACATCCATAATGAAAAAAGTTTATTTTTGCAAATTTATTAAAAATAAAAAAATTGAGAAAGCCATTTACATAAGTATTAACGCCTTTGCCATGAAGCTCAAAATTGAGCTCAGGTGCGTCCTGTTTCCCCTGATCATCCTTGATATGTTTCTGCAGCAATTGGAGACCACCTGTGGTAAATTCAGTTGATTGGACATGATTTGGAAAGGCACACACCTGTCTATATAAAGGTCCACAGTTGACAGTTCATGTCAGACACAAACCAAGCATGAAGTCAAAGGAATTGTCTGCTAGACCTCCAAGACAGGAGTTGTCTCGAGGGCACAAATCTGGGGAAAGTTACAGAAAAATTTATATGCTGCTTTGAAGGTCCCAATGAGCACAGTGGCCTCCATCTTCCGTAGAGTGGAAGAGATTCGAAACCACCAGGAACTCTTCCCTAGAGCTGGGTGACCATCTAAACTGAGCGATCGGGGGAGAAGGGCCTTAGTCAGGGAGGTGACCAAGAACCCGATGAGTCACTCTGTCCAGAGCTCAGAGGTCCTCTGTGGAGAAAGGAGAACCTTTCAGAAGGACAACCATCTCTGCAGCAATCCACCAATCAGGCCTGTGGTGGTAGTGGCCAGGCAGAGGCCACTCCTTAGTAAAAGGCACATGGCAGCTCACGCCTGAGGTTGCCAAAAGGCACCTGAAGGACTCTCAGATCGAGAGAAACACAATTCTCTGGTCACTGGAGACAAAGATTGAACTCTTTGTGTGTGAATGCAGGCACACGTTAGGAGGAAATCAGGCACCGCCATTACCGGGCCAATACCATCCCTACAGTGAAGATGGTGGTGGCAGCATCAGGCTGTGGGATTTTCAAGTGGCAGGAACTGGGAGACTACAGGATAAAGGGAAAGATGACTGCAGAAATGTACAGAGATCCTGGATGAAAAACCTCCCAGAGCTCTTGACCTCAGACTGGGGCGGCTCATCTTCGGCAGGACAACAACCCTAAGCACACAGCCAAGATACAAAGAGTGGCTTGGACAACTCCTTGAATGTCCTTGAGTGGCCCAGCCAGAGCAGACTTGAACTTGAACATCTCTGGAGAGATCTTAAATGGCTGTGCACCATTGGACTCCATCCAACCTGATGGAGCTTGAGAGGTGGTGCAAAGAGGAATGGGCGAAACTGGTCAGGACAGGTGTGCCAAGCTTTGGCATCATATTTAAAAAGACTTGAGGCTGTAATTGCTGCCAAAGGTGCATCGACAAGTATTGAGCAAAGGCTGTGAATACCTACGTACATGTGATTTCTCAGTTTTTTATTTTTAATAAATTTGCAAAACCTCAAGTAAACGTTTTTCACATTGTCATTATGGGGTGTTGTGTGTAGAATTCTGAAGAATAAAAAGAATTTAATCCATTTTGGAATAAGGCTGTAACATAACAAAATGTGGAAAAGTGATGCACTGTGAATACTTTCGGATGCACTGTATTTGAGGAATAGCAGACAAGCACACATGCAAACTATGTAGAAACCATTTCAGCCTGAATGTTAAGTATAGGGACACTTTTGTTATAAACTGTTATTGCTTCTGATATATTATTTCTGTTCATCTGTTGTAGATGTTATGAAGCCCTAAAGTTTCAAGGAAAATAAATATGTACTGTATATGTTTTGTATAAAGTTTAAGAAAGAAAACAAATACAGTATATTTTTCTTGACTTAAGTATATCCCTTCACCATTTTGTATCTTAAGCATTTTGTCAGTAAATTATTGGGACACATTGCACAGTGTAAGGGCTGCCTCCTAGGAGGCACTACATATAAAAGCTTTGCTATAAAATCCAGGGCAGCGTCAAATTTTTTATCTGTGATTATTGATTGAGAACTTGAACAACTGCTGTCTTGTGCTTTTAGTGTCTGGTTTTCTGCTTAACGATTCATAGTATTCTACATCTTATTTCTATCTACAATTCCAGCATTTTCATTCTGGTGATATTCTGTACTTTTCCTAGCAACTTCTTGCAATTCTTGTTTAGACTTCACATACTGTTTGTCCACTGGTTTTGATTACTGTCTTCTTTCTTTTCGATATCAAAACTCATAGCAGTTTCTCAAAACATTTGTATCTTCTGGTCCATTTTAATGCACCTGTCAGTTTCTCACAATCTACATTCCAGGTAATTCAAAGTGGTCAGCTGAAATTTAAAAGCAGGTGGACCTGTTCTGTGCTGTAGTCTAGCAAAAGCATAAGACAGAAAGACGGCATAGATCAGGATCTTCCATCAAGAAAAATAATATTGCATGGAAGAGAATGTGCAACATTTTAGAGATTAGAACACAGATTAGGAGAACAAAAAAGTGCTTATGAATAAATGTCCCTTGAGGATCTTAGAATGAAAAGTGAAGGGATCAGGGAGGGTCCCCTTAAATGTAGTTTATGAAGGATAAGATATAAGCTATGTGAACATTTAAATTAAGTAAATTGGTGATTAGATTTCTTGATGAGATTTTGAAATGTAAAAAGCTAATTATCCTAGCATAAAGGGAAGAATAATATTGTGACGGAGACCATTAAGAGATGAGGGGTACGAACTGACATATGCTCTCTTCGAGTAAAAAGGAGCTAGCAAAAGAAAGAAGATTATAGAGAAAAGGAGATGAAGGGAAACATCATAAGCCCTAAACACTGAATGAAGGTGCAGATAATTGAAAAGGTATAATAAGGTATGGCAAAGTTAGACTGAAGAGTTTGGAATGGTTCAAAGCTAGAAATACCAAACAGATCATTCAACACAGTCATACAATTCAGGATCCAGGCAAACACAAAACCTTGGTAACCCCAAACAGCAACACTTGATTATGAAAATTAATGAACATATTATTTGGATATGTTGCCTTTCTTCCTTTTAGTTTACACCAGATATGGATAGCATACGTATGTTATAATGAGCCCAAGATGGAGTTTGGCAGTCCCAAGATTCATATTGGCACATTTAATTAAGATTAATTTACAGAGGATGGAAAACCAAACTGAAGTGATTAAAGGGTTACCTACCTTCAAACTGGATATAACACAGGCAATGGTAAAATTATAAATCTGAATCAATCATCATTGGTATACAAGATTAAGACAGTTTATTTCACTCTGGGGTCTCTTGCCATTGCAGAGCAGGAATAAACCGATAACCAAAAAAAGAAAGGGAAGGAGAAGGGGAATAATGGAGCTTACAAATTGGACCATGGGAATAGCATTATATTTACAGTGGCCAGCCAGTACTGAAAAGACATCGGTATGTTTGATAAAACTAGAATCAAGAATATGACGCTCTACAAAGATATGACAGAGGTTTGAGATTTAAATGTAATGTTATGTTATTTATGATATGCCAATTCCCAATACTTAAACAGGTCAGTAGTAGCAATGCATGTAGGATAAGTAGTAGTATGCCTCGATAATGTAAATGTCTAAGACATTATACACATAAATTCAAGTTTTCAGGCAGTGAACGTTCAATGTGGTGACAAAAGAATTTTCAAAATTAAAAAAGTAGCAAGAAATCAAAAACTAAAGGCACACACTGGCTGTGGTGAAAGAGCAGTGTCACAATCTGAACTGCATTGTGGGACTTGAAGATGTATAATTGAACTCCCATCTCCCGTATATCCCACAAATTCCAGAAGGACAAAAATCAAAGAGAAAGTAAATGAAAGAGAGAATACCCAAAAAACAGAGATCTCCCCCAGAGTTAAAAATGGACCAAACAGAATAAGCAGAGCAAGTAAAAACACTGCAAAAGAAAAGAAGTTCATGGAGGAGAAACCTGGACGCTGACACTAGCCACTGTGAAAGCAACAGCAGACATAAAACATCAAGTAAAATCTGTTCCATACCACTAAACGAAACTAACAGTGATCATTAAACACTACAAAACTCCTATAAAGTCAATAGCATGTGACTGAGAGAGAAGAACCTGTTAAGAAAAACATTCAATGATATATGGCACATTAAAATAGATTAATTGTAATAAATATGACAAGCACCAACGTCTTTCAGGCCATCCATTATACTCTTAGGTTAAAGACAATATGTTTTAATTAGAAGTTGCAGGGAGCACACAAGAGCTCTAAATGCTCTTTGGGATGTAAGGATATAGTTAAAAAAGTCACTTCATGGTACAGCACCGAATTTGTTGATGGCCCGTAGCACATCTTTGAGAAAGTCAAACAGTCAATAAGAGACACCAAAGCTGAGTTTCAGAGATGCCAGGTAAATGAGGAAAGGTCACAAACCAACTGATTTCACCTATTTAGTAACTAGATTCATCATACACATTTTCTAGGAGGCATCTACAAAGTATTCAGTAAAAAATATAGACTCCCTCTTTAACAATCTGTAACACTTTATGGCTGTCAGTCAACACACATTGTTTATCAGTATATTTAAAAACTTACAATGAGAAAGTTGGGCCTGGAAGAATCAGATCATTTCAGTTAGATTATGTGGACTGTTACTATCACCAAAGTAATGCCACTTAATGCTACAGACTATTTCGGCTAGGGTTTGTAGAGAAAAGTAAGTGTATAATCTGCAAGTTTTCTGGAATGCACACAATTTGTATGCTTCATCTGTGACCTCAGTCCACTTGGTGTGTCAAATTTAATTTAATTACTCCAATAATTAATCCTGTTCCTCTATAATCTGTGAAACACTGGAGTTTAAACAGAATATTTTGTTTCTAATCTGTGTAATCTGTGATTGCTCAGATTTGATATAGTACATTTAATTTCTAATCTCAATTCAGTAAAGTATTTTTCCATAGTGGCCTCATTGTGGGATTGGTGATGTTGAAGAAGAGCTTCCAGTGCTTTAGCCACATGATCTCTGGCATCTAGGCCTGGATTTTCAAGTGCCATGAATCCTATCTTGAATATGGTGTTTGATTTATGCAATAATGGGGAGGGGGGTTACTAAGCTCATTTTATCTGCTAAAACTAACAACATGCCTTCATTTTCCATTCAAAGCATTTGCTTGCTCCAGAAAGAGAATTTTCATCTTTTCCCAGTGAATAAATTGGATTACCACACATCTGCCATAGGCCTTGAGGATTTCTTTGGAGATTTAAAAGCTTTGGTCTGAGTTCTGTGAGAAGAATGAGACATCCTATACTGTAGTCTGGAAAATGGAACTATTGCACCTTAAGCAGCATATTTATAAGTTAGGAATACTAATAGTTGACAGTTCATAAAACACAAGAAGGTTCAAGCACAAACACTAATCTGCCATCACTTATAGTTTGCCAAGTAACTCTTTACCAACTGTGCTTTATTTGTTATCTAATACTGTAAAGTGCAGAAATTGTGAAAACATTGATACACATCTGTGGTGGGCTGGTGCCCTGCCCAGGGTTTGTTTCCTGCCTTAGCCCTGTGTTGGCTGGAATTGGCTCCAGCAGACCCCCGTGACACTGTAGTTAGGATATAGTGGGTTGGGTAATGGATGGATGGATTGATGCCCATAAAAATAACACTACTTACTGTTGGCCACCATTTTACAAATGAGTTCTGTTCCTGCCAATGTTCGTAGCCTGTTTTTTTATGTAAGTCAGAACTTGCATTGAAAATATCTGTTAATGGAAATATTAACAAAAGTGTATAATACTTTATTACCAATTCTACAGTAAAATGTTTCAAACCTATTAATAAAAATAACATCAAAGCAATATTATACTGGAAATTACAAACTGAAGGTTCTACATCTCTTCAGTTAAATGTTTGTTTATGACTATGTTCATGTAACCAGACTGAATTGACTCAAATCCTATTTTTTGCTTTAATGTGATACAACTTTGATGTTATCAGGACTGTTTGGACAAAGAAATCTAATATTTTAAAATCAGATTTGGTTCACTTTCTAATGTGGTCAGAATCAGATACATATCTTGTTTGTGGCCTTGCAATATGAATGAGAATAGTCAGATTGGAATTCATGTGGGTTTTTTTGCCTACATACATAGGCTGAGCACTGTCGTTAGAGAGCTACAACTGTGACAACAGTTACTGTTCCACTATTCCTGGCTCCTTTCTCAAACCCAAACACATCTTGGTACAGCAGTGCCAGGGGTAGCTGCAAAATCAGGAAAAACTAGCCATCTGGATATTTTTTGCCTTCTCACCCTAATCATGTACTGTACAGCTGAGAAGTTGTTTGCCATTCTCCAGAGCAAAATATGATGCATACACTAGCTGCTAGTGCGTCTATATTCTCAGTTTTAATACCACGAGTCATCTCACAAATGTTTATTGATGACATAGATGACTCAAGCACATACATTTCAGTGTGCGTATGCCTGCTGTTTTGTAGGACAGATGCATTCACATTGCTGTTACATGTTGATACAGGTCACTTGTACTTATGAATGTGAAACATTAAGATAGGCAAATGTGATCTGAGCAAAAAATTGGAATTGAGCAATGAGGCTTGTAATGTGAATGTAATGTATCTGCTTACCTGTAACAGAGTTTATTATGTAGTGGCACATGAAGCATTTCACATTCAGTGACATGTGGTGTCTTTTCTAAGGAACTGCAGAGTGTCACCCATCCCATCCAAGTGTACTGTATTGTATCGTACTGTACTCCCTGAGATGTCACTTCTGAGACGTGCA
Source organism: Polypterus senegalus (assembly GCF_016835505.1). Lineage (NCBI taxonomy): Eukaryota > Metazoa > Chordata > Cladistia > Polypteriformes > Polypteridae > Polypterus > Polypterus senegalus. Next base: position 10,544 of record NW_024384590.1, read on the forward strand.
TTTAAAATGCTGGTGATTACAAGTAGCAGATTCTTACAGATTCTACCACTGCAGCTAATTGACCAGCTCCTGACTGAGTTGTTATACCGTGACTGAGCTTACTGTGCATGTTGCCGAGTTACATTCAGCGACACATGCATGATAACAAAGTTTGTAATGTGCAGTACTTTTCCTCACTGATACATGTCAAAAAGTAGTTTATGTATTTTAATACAAAAGAACTACAGTTGCTAGATGAAAATTTATTGAAATTCAGTTGATGTGAAAAAATTGTGAATTTTATATGCTTGTTTGTATTTATGAAATTGCCTAAATCTTGCCTGTTGTAGCCTTAGACCTCCCTGTATAATTAAAGAAGTATTGAAATGGCAGAATTAAATTGTATAATGTTTATAAACTAAGTGTGTTGTGCCAGATACAATTTGGCATAGCAAAAATGAAGCTAAGTTTATATGACCAGGAAAGAAAGTTAAAAACATGCAGGGCTCAAAAGAACCAGAAAACAACAAAACCAAAATTACTAAAATCTAAAAACACAAACCAGAAAGTCAAAATCAAGTGAAAACAGGCAAAAATCCTAACTGCCTAAAAAATTTGTCACTAAAGGCACTGACAATGTTCACAAAATCCGGGAAAATGGAATTAACGCTAGTATTCTACCATCTGGTGACAGTGATTCAAAATGTCAAAATGTAGGAATGAAAATCCATCCATCCATCCATCCATCCATCCTCTTCCGCTTATCCAAGGTGGGGTCGCGGGGGTAGCAGCTTAAGCAGAGAAGCCCAGACTTCCCTCTCCCCGGCCACTTCTTCCAGCTCTTCCGGGAGAATCCCAGAGCGTTCCCAGGCCAGCTGGGAGACATAGTCCCTCCAGCGTGTCCTGGGTCTTCCCGGCCTCCTCCCGGTTGGGCGTGCCGGAACACCCTCACCAGGGAGGTGTCCAGGAGGCATCCTGATCAGATGCCCGAGCCACCTCATCTGACTCCTCTCGATGCGGAGGAGCAGCGGCTCTACTCTGAGCCCCTCCCGGATGACTGAGCTCCTCACCCTATCCTTAAGGGAAAGCCCAGACACCCTGCGAAGGAAACTCATTTCAGCCGCTTGTATTCGCGATCTCGTTCTTTCGGTCACTACACATAGCTCATGACCATAGGTGAGGGTAGGAACGTAGATCAACTGGTAAATTGAGAGCTTTGCCTTACGGCTCAGCTCCTTTTTCACCACGACAGACCGATGCAGAGCCCGCATCACTGCGAATGCCGCGACTGATCCGCCTGTCAATCTCAGATCCATTCTTCCCTCACTCGTGAACAAAACCTCCAGATACTTAAACTCCTCAACTTGGGGCAGGATCTCCCCCCCAACCCTGAGATGGCACCCCACCCTTTTCCGGCTGAGGACCATGGTCTCGGATTTGGAGGTGCTGATTCTCATCCCAGCCGCTTCACACTCAGGTGCGAATCGCTCCAGAGAGAGCTGAAGATCACGGCCTGATGAAGCAAACAGGACAACATCATCTGCAAAAAGCAGTGACCCAATCCTGAGTCCACCAAACCGGACCCCTTCAACACCCTGGCTCGCCTATGAATTCTGTCCATAAAAGTTATGAACAGAATCGGTGACAAAGGGCAGCCCTGGCGGAGTCCAACTCTCACTGGAAATGGGCTCACTTACTGCCGCAATGCGGACCAAGCTCTGACACTGGTTGTACAGGGACCGAACAGCTCTTATCAGGGGTCCGGACCCCATACTCCCAGAGCACCACCACAGGATTCCCGAGGACACGGTCGAATGCCTTTCCAAGTCCACAAAGCACATGTAGACTGGTTGGGCAAACTCCCATGCACCCTCCAGGATTCTGCTAAGGGTGTAGAGCTGGTCCACTGTTCCGCGACCCGGACGAAAACCACACTGTTCCTCCAGAATCCGAGGTTCGACTATCCGACGGACTCTCCCTCCAGAACCCCGAATAGACTTTTCCAGGGAGGCTGAGGAGTGTGATCCCTCTATAGTTGAACACCCTCCGGTCCCCTTTAAAGAGGGGATCACCACCCCGGTCTGCCAATCCAGAGGCACTGTCCCGATGTCCATGCAATGTTGCAGAGACGTGTCAACCAAGACAGTCCTACAACATCCAGAGCCTTAAGGAACTCCGGGCGTATAAAGCCCCGGACAACATAGCTCCTAGGATCATTGGGACACGCAAACCCCTCCACCACGATAAGGTGACGGCTCAAGGAGGGGAGGAATGAAAATGTCATATTAAAACATAGTTTTGATTTTTTTAAAGTTATTATTATTATTATTTGTAGGAATGAAAATGTCATACAAAATAATAATATAATAATAATAATAAAAATGACAACCTTTAAAAGAAATCAAAACTATGAAATGTGTGCAGGAATGGATTCTGTAAACATCAAATCTCCAAATATCATAGCACAAGTCACCACTTCTAGGACATGAGAGGTAGCCTATCATGACAGTACTGAGTAAAAATCAAAAAACAGCCCTGGACAGGCCTCCTTTCCAAACAGGGTATCTGCAAAATGTAATATTCTTAGTATTATAGTGGAAACAACAACAAATTTATTTATATAGCACATTTGCATATGCTGAATTAGTGATGAGCCTTCACCATTGAGTTTGTTTCGCCATGAGTTCTGTGAAATCCTGGAAACATTTAGTAACTACACCAAACTCTGTGAAAGGTAATGGGTAAGGAGAAACCTATCTACTTTTTCATGGTCTAAAATGATGCAATGGTCTTTAAAGTGCCCCAGAGGGCTAGAGAAGCATCTGCTATCTGTGCTGGACCGATTATTGTGACCATAAATATGATCTGAGTTGTGATGCTAAAAACTGCTCTACAGTGACTCAAACAACAAAAAACTTGGAATGTAAGGGGGCAAGAATTCCAAAATATAGTAAGGAGTGACTATGTAAAAATTTATATGCCCATGGTAGTATTTTAAAGTCAGTTCTAAAGGACAAAGTTGTCCAATGTAGCAATGCTAAAACCAGTGAGGTGTTTTCAGATTTTCTCTTTTCTGGTTAAGACTCTTCCTGCCGCATTCAGAACTAACTGCATCTACAGTAATTAATGTCTTTACTAGGTAGTCCAGTAAGGAATGCATTCCAGTAATATAGTTGACCAAATCCATTATTTAATTTCTCAGCATCTTGTAATGTAATAAGGATCTAACTTTTGCAGTGTTCCTGAAATGGAAAAATAAAGTCTTAAGTAATATGGTTTATGTGTGATTTAACCTAAAAAAAAAAACAGGCACAGTGGTGTTAGCAATCTGCCTAACATTCCTTTATCTATTCAGCAAACTGGATTAACAATAACAAGAGAGATGTGGTTGTACAATATTTTCATTTGAAGAATGTGAATTTGAATATCTGTAGTTGTATTTGTTCAAGATTATGCTAGATTTTAAGGTAAAGTAAAAAAAAACAATTTGATTGCTAAAAGTGATCAATCACCCACAACCCCTGTTATTCACTAAATTCTTAGATCCTAGATTTGCACAAAGACTCTATTGACTTAGCTCAACCAGATCAACCATTTATTGTGTTGTTTGTACTGCATATCGTTACAAACGTTTGTTCATTTCTCACTAAAGGATTTACAGATTATGTACACATTAAAGTCATTTGTGTTTGTTTCTTGATTTAAATTCTTAATTTTACTAAATGTTCTAATGCTCTCTTAGCATAAACTAAACAAGAGACAAAATTATTATATGCTTCCACCTCTACAGCAGTAACACTGGACAGCCAATCCTGTTTTCCTACTTGTCTCACAATAAAGCAACACAGAAAAAAAATGACAATAAAGTTAATAGAAACAAAAATTATATTCAAGAATTCAACAACAATAAATATTTATTTTCAGCCCCCCAAAAGAATTACCCTACTTATGAATATTTATAACCCATCCAACAAACAGCACACAAAAACAAAATAAAGCTATAATATTGATTGTTGACACTTAGACTTTGGAAAGTGATTTTTAACTAGTATTTTAATAACCATAAAAGTGTTAAATTTTTCATTGCATAATCTCAGTATCACAAGAAAAAAAATCTTTTAAGAACTTCATTTTTCCCTTTAAAATTCTACCCTCTAACATTCTACTGGAAATTACCAACAACAAGAATGTCAATCAAGATCAATATAAATGTAACTTATTAATGAATACATAAATACACAACACCCTTTCTTCCAGTTTTAAATATCTTTGCAACGTTTTGGCCTTACAAGAGCTCTATAGGGGCTTAGTGAAATCACAGGTTGTGAGGTCTTAACATACATAGATTTACCAGTTTTAGGGGTTGATGTCAAAACGTATCATTATCTCTAGTAGATTCAGGGGAGTTGGTATTTATGGGCTACCAGGAGGCTGCTGAACAGTACTAGCTGGAAGTTGAATTGACTGTGGCCCTTCACCCATCGTCCGCTCTCAAAACTGATCAACATGGTGATGAAATATGTGTCCATCTTCTGTTTGCACACAGTAAGACACAGGACAAGTTGCTTCTTGCACTACTGTTGGTATCCACTGTGTTTCTCCAACAAAACCATGTGCATATCCTGTCTCTAAGGGTCAAAATTGCCGAAACACACTTCCATACTTTCCTGCTAGTTCCCTTCCTTCATATGCATGTCACCTTGAAAATCTGGGTGAAGGTGATCATTTTTTTATTTTTTTTTTCCCTGTGTCCTGTTCGGCTGTGAAGCAATCAGAATTGATGTGTGAATGCTGGCGACTAGCCTTACAGTTTTTCTCTCAGGTGGAGCGTTACAGCTTCTGCTGACGTCACGCCTGATACCAAAACTTTATTAAAAATATTTTTAGATGTTTTTAAGATTGAACCGGACACGAGACAAAAGTGAAAGAAAAGAAGAGAGAAAAGGAAGAGATGGAGGTAAAGGGGGGAGGGGGGGTTTTCGTATAGAATAAACAATAAATGAACCAGTCCGCTTCTAGACCTGCAAAAAGAGAGGGGAAAAAAAAAACAAACCACAAGACAAAAACATTGCTGCATCAGCTACATGAAGATATATAAAAGTAAAAATGTTTGCTGACAATCATACAGTAATTATTACTAAGGCATTTAGGGCCAACCACAACCTTAGGTCATGTGCTGAAGATGTCCAAGTCATACTTATGAAATCACCATGTGAGCACCTGTGTGATGCAGCGCTTGTATGTGTAAGGTTTCTCTATAGGAGCATCCAATAGTGAGTGTGAAGGGCCACAGACCTGCCCCCAAAAACGTGCGGAAGATGGAGGGAGTTCCAAGCCCAGAGATCCAGAGGTCACCCCAGGCGCAGAGACCCTAGGGAGGGCGTCACCAGAGAAGCCCCAACCCCCACTCGAGAGGCGCAGAGGATCACCCCGGGGGTCACAACCAGCAGCCAGCAGAGTCCTGGGAGATATCAGCGGCAAGCCCTCAGGCCGCCGCAGCAGCTCTACCCGAGTCGGCCGGGCCTGGAACACAGCCGGGACCCAAGGCGACCACCCGCCGAGGACCCAACAGAGCCAGGGAACCAGATCCCACCAGGCTGCCACGGAGGCGACCAGACAGATGCTTAAGGCAGGGGAGGGTAGGCAAAGATGTTGTAGTATTGCCAGATGTCCCAGGAGAGGGGAGTCCAAAACCCCACCTGACATATACAGTCACACACAAACACAGTCATACACTCCCTCCCTCATGCTCTCACATACACATACAACCCAAGACTTACAGGATATGCATGACACCCATTCACACTCCCCACACACACCCTACCTAACTCTGGTCCCGGTGCTGCCATACCTGAGGTACAACCATTCCTGGACATCAAGTTAGCCGTTCCCAGGGGTAATAGTGAGCAGGCACCCCCCATGACAAGCAACCCACCACTCCAGGCAGGGGGGTTTAAA
>NW_024384591.1:0-8293 GCF_016835505.1 Polypterus senegalus
CCATGATAATGTTTTATATTTTTACAGCATCTTCACCAAGAACAGTTTTCACCTTGACAACAGAAAGTCTAGCTAGAATAATCATCGGTTCATTTCTGGTGGCCATTCTTGCAGCAGTGGTTGCATTTCTTATTGCAAATGGCATCAGGTGAGCGAACGAATGATCATCTTACTTCTTCTTTTTTCTAGATTATTAGCATGTTTGAAAATGACATGGCACAATTGATTTTACAGGTAACCAAGCTTGAAAATAATAATTTAAGTGTATGAATTTCTTTTAGATGCAAAAGTCTTTCATAATAGAAAGCCTGTGCTGTTATTCTTCTCCTGTTGTGTTTACTGGCAGACTTCACAATTCATCCAGTTAAAATCAGGTAATGACAGTGTGTTTATATCTCCAGGAGGGGACAACTTTGCAGAAAAGTTCCAGATGTTAAAGCAGATATTAATGGTATGTATCCCTCCCTTATGGTTTATCATCCCGACACTCTAATACTGCGTACTGATGAGTCATGTAACCTGTTGTTATGCCTAACCATGCATTTAGTTGTCAAGTTGATATCAATGTTTCCTTCCAGTTCCAGACTTCTTGGCAGGCGTTTCAGTCTGTTTGTCAAAGACTAAGGCTTAACTTTCATTGCCATAACACCATAACCCTAAGTTGACTGTGTAACATGTGCTGAATATTAAAACAGTAAGTGTTTCCATAGTGGCACTTTCAACACAGATTAATATCAAGGAAGAAAAATATACAAATCAGCATATTTTTAAGAGAAAAAAAGCATATGTAATTCAAGAAGAACGATTAAGTTCCTAATATAATGAAGGAACATCTTTGCATTTACCTCAGTGGGTTCTGCTCCCTGTCTACTTACATTTTCTTCTCTCTTCTCTCTTGCTTACATATTCTCAGTCCCCTGGTTTATTTTCCATTATATCCTCTCCCACCTCAGTTCTGTTCTGTATATTCAAAGGGCTCCTGGCAAGACATAGTCAATCATGATGATTCTGAGACCTGCTGGAATCACTTATTGGGGCAAGGATGGCCTCATTAAAGTTGTGGGACAAAATTACAGGCATTGCTGAGCTCCAGTCTACTAATAAAGCACATGTGCCCCCTTTGTTATATGCAGTAAAGACCTATATGTTCCCTGCAAAAAAAACATTTCTGCTACCTGTTAGTATGGTGGAATTTTCCAGTCAATTTGTTTCTCTCTCAAGCCATCTTTTTTACTTTCATGTCCACTGAGCAAGACGTTGTGGAGCACTCTTTAAACAGTGTGACAGCAGGGGTCGCTGTTGCCCCGTGAAACCCGCAGACAACATGTCCAGACACCAGGTTAAAATAAAGAAATTAATTTAATATTTCTAATAATTGTGCACAAAGCACCTCCACTATACTCAATAAATATAAAATAACAATAATAAATCAATACAATAACAATACTCAATCCTCCTCTCCACCCAGCAGCTCTATCACACTCCCTCCTAAATTTGGCTCAGTCTGCTGGATTTTCCCAGAGTCCTTTTATATTCCTTGACCCGAAGTGCTTCTGTCCCTCAGTCCATGTGATTTCATAACACTTCCGGGTCAGATGAAACTTCTACTTTTCTTCAGCCCAGAAGTACTTTTATTCCTTCCGTGCCCTGATTAGGAGTACGCCCCTATTCCTATATATAAGGAGCTATAATAAAAACACTCTTGCCTCCCTGCAGTGTCCCCTAGCGGCCCCTACGGTATCCAACACGGCTGTGAAGCCGAACTCCATTGTCCATTTTGCCCTGCTGGAAATCAGGGCCCCTCCATGTTGCAGGGCGGACTCCATCTAGCGGTGTGGGGGTATTGGCCGGGATAAATATGCCAGCCATATATCACAATAGATATAGTATTTCATTCTCTGGAGGTGCCTTTTCTTTTCTTTTCTAATAATATGAAAAATTGCTTTTCCAGTAACTGCATGTGCTCGCCTTATTCACTAAGGTCCTTTCTTGTCTTCTCCGATCCTTTAATTCCTGGTAAACCACAAGGACTATGTAAGGTCCCACCTTTGAAAAACCTACTGTATATTAAGGCACTGATGTGCTTAGCATAACTGGACTATATACCTGATTATATTTTATTTAGCATACTAAAATCTTTTTTTCACAGGAATGTCATATGTCATCATTGTAGAATTACATTGAATTACAATACCATGTGCAGTAGCTTGTAAGAAGAGAAGAGAGATTTCAGTCAGCCATTTGTTAATATGTATAACACAGATTATTTTCCTGCTCTCACAAATCACCAACGATTAGAACAGCATAATCAAATTTCTCTATGTTCTCATGACTAACTCTGGTACTCTGGATATTGCTGCCTCATTGATTAGGAAGCTTCACTTGTTATTCTAGAACACAAAATTGCAAAACAGAATGAACAGACTTTAAATTAAATAAAATCCTGACCAGGATTTCACTGGTCTTTCTCAGGTACAGGCCTCACCCCAGACAGCCTGTCTCCAAAATCAGATGGCAGATTTCGATTCCTGTAAAAGCCACAAATGGGGCTTAGGCTTTCAAAGTTCAAATACAAACACACAACAGCTTAAAAGAAAAAAAATGTCCTTCAGCTGTAAATCTCTGTCTTAAAAGTGTATTGATTAAGAGTCATGAACATAGCCAAAACTGACTGAGGCTTCCAAAATAAGCTACAAAGAACATCAGGAGCTTTATTGTTCAGCCCAGAAGAAGCTAACGCTTCTATCTAGGCTCAAAATATGGAAACTGGCTTTTAATGTTCCAAATAATTTTAAAAAATATGAAAAATGCTTATTATAGAAGAAGAACTGTAAAAAAAACTGCCTTGGATGAACAAAGCTAAAGAAGTATCTTCAAAAAATAACTGTATGAAGATCAAAAATTGTATTTCAAAAACAAATATCCTAAAACTGAAGCAAAATAATCTAGAACCATAGAAAGTCAGTCTTACATTAATGCACTTTAGTACAACAGTCAATGAACCACTGAAGGACCTGCCTCTCAGCATCAAATACATAGATTGACGACGGTCTTTCAATGGCAACATTATGGTGACCCGACCTCTTGGGGTTTCACCCAATAAACAAACAGACAATAACTATGAAACAAATATATACAATACAAATGTAAGCAATATGTGAACAAAACAATATTACAAAAATCACAAAATGATAACACAATAGAAATAATACAGCCATATCATCTGAAATGTTAACCAAAAAGATGAACTTGCTTAAGCTAGCAAACAAACCCTGGATGACAAATAACAGTAGTTAACTGAAAGATAAAACTGTGGCTAAAGATGAAAAGAGCCGTTACGGTCCTAGTGAGGTATTGTGATGGTGTATTGCCTTTGGTACAACGGAGCCCCAGTAGCGTATGCACTTCTTTTTGTCTGAAAGTACAGTATGTCAGAAGGAGGAAGAGTTTCTTACCTTTAAACAAAAAAAGAAGAAAAAAAAACTATGAGCTAATATATTCGACAGCCATTAACCCTTTAATTGTTATCACAATATACCCAGATTATCCAAAATGCCATATGAAGAATGGTTGTACTAGAAAAGACACAGTGGCATTTTAAAAGAGTCACATTTCGTGAAATGTATTTTAGTCACAATTACAAACAGCCAATAATATTGTCCTTAAGCTCCAAGAAATTAAAAACCAGTTATGTCAAGGAAAAGCTGAGACACTAAGTTACTGCTAATCAATGGAGGAAGAGCTGCTTGCTGCTTTTGTTAAGATTGTTTTGTGAAAAAAGACTTTTTCTTTCCTCATTTATTTAATTTGTCTAAAGTCAGCTAATCATGACTCAAAAAATCTGACTGACCAGATATAGCACTTTTTTATTTTATTTTTTATTTAGCAGATATTTGTATAGGTCATTTCTAAATTACTATGGAATTAAACAAGTACCAATGCAGTGTAATGGATTTCATGGTCTGGCCATAATGAAGGAAGAACACAACATTTCAGGTTCTGTCTGTGATATTGGCAGGAGATGCAATCAATATGAAAAGTAACTTGGCGTGGTGCAGGGACATTTACCTAGCTGGGTGGCCAGCACAATGGAAGGGAAGGGGGAGATAATGGGACATGGCTATGGTCTCCCCTGATTGGCTAGATGGCAGCATCCCTGGGTTAGGATTCTCACACTGACATCTGCAGGGCATGCTGGGACCTATATTCCCACAGGGATGCCCTGCTGGGTTCCGTGAGGGCTACCGGGGGAGTTGCTAGGGTTTCGTAATCCCTACTTTCAGGGACTTATATTTGACTCGGAAGTACTTCCAGCAGACTATGCCACAGAACCAGAAGTACTCCTGGGGAATCCATTTGAAAACAGCATCTTTCAGCTCTTCTAGTTATGCATTGTGATAGGTGTGACTGACCTTCAGAATGGCAACATGAATCATGTTCACCAGTTTTTCTTGTGCTTTTCTGTACAAGTTACATAACTGCATGGTTTTGAACTTTGGTGTTTGCTCTCATTATAAGCAGACTGAAAAATTAAAAATATAAGACATTTAAATATAATGTTAGACACTGTATAACTACAAAGTAAACCTGATAAGAAACAATGGGTCCTTACATAGCCTTATACAGTACAGACAGCATGTGTGTGTGTTCCGCTTCTTCTGTTTAATGCAAAATATTTTGTTTCAAATTACTTTATTGAGTTTACAGGAAGCTTTGCAATAATACTGTACTTTGTATCGTTAATGTGATACATATTATTTTTTTCCATTTTGATTTATCCCAAAGAACACTCCCGTTTTGAATGGCATACTATGTAAATATTTTGATGGATTGTTCATTGGGCAGGGGATTGAAATGGAATAAGGGTAGAGGTAAAGGCTGAAAACAGAATCTACCAAGGCAGAGAAATAGAGAAAGAAAGAGGCATGACACTGATGACACAGATCATTGTGTCAGAGTAAAACAAATGGCTCAATAGCAAAACACATGTTATGTAAGTGCACTAGATGCCTCAGGAAAGCAGTAGTCAAAGACACAGAGTTGCTAGAGAGGAAATTTTGATCTGGAAACATAAAGATTTCCCTGAGACACTTGAGGGCACTCAGACCAAAGCAGATTGGCAGGAATGCTTTATACTCATGCCAATGATAGAAGCTGGCAAAAGACCAAAGCAGCTAATTACAAATTGATGTCAGCATGTTTTCCTAGCTGGAATGTTGGACAATTCTGTTATTTAAAAGGTGAGTTTTTGGAAAGAAATCTACAAGCTATTGTTTCTCTACAGGATGCCATTCATGACTGCAAACTGTGGGACTCGTGGCCTTTTAAATGAGATACCATACAGACTTTGGAAGGCATGTGGTTGCAATGGCGTCAGTGAATATCAGAGAGCCCTGTGGGGTGTTGTGTCAGGATCATTGGTGGCTTCAACTGACTCCACTAGGGGTTCAAAGTCATCTAAATCCAGAGGCCCTGTGACACTAAAGTGTGGAAGTTAGTTGAGTAAGGGCCAATTTTCAGATTAAGGAAGTCCAGAAAAGAGAGATGATAACACTGAGAGACAGAAGGAGGTGAAGCGGAGGTGAGGTGTTTACTCCCAGTAAGTACTAAGTGGTCTAGGAAAATGGGCAAATATATAAATCAACCTGTATCATAGCTGGAATGACTCTGTTGAGTATTTAATATTGAATAACAATGATAACAATAGTCATTTAGGAACTTTAAATATAACTAACGCAGTATTTTTTATTATATTTTGCATTAACATATCGATCCTCTGTTACAGAGAGCCCACCCAGCACTTATGAAAATGTGCATAACATGAAAACAATGGTGAGTCTCCTTATCAGGCTTTTCACTCTACTGTACTTCTATACTGGCATTATCTCATTGACATTTAGAATTAATGGCATTTTTTTGCTCATTTACTTAATCTCTACTGTGTAAACCAGTTTTAACTTTCAGGATTACAAATTTTGTCTTTGGCAATGCACTTTATTTAGTGATGATTTTTCCATTATCTACTTACACAGTCCATTCCAGAGATCACAACCAAGGCTGTTCTTTCCAGCAGCTATTACTAAATTTCCCACATCTTTAATTTTTAGGATAAACGTCCTTCTCTTCCAAGTCCCAGCACAGATCACCATTACATGGTAAGGAATTTAGCTTGTATTCTGTTTAATTGTACTAAAATGATTCACAAAGTGTTTATCGAATAATGAGAAAAGAAGGCTTACAGGAAAAGTCAAAGATAAAATGTGAATAATGATGACATTGTTAACAGAATACCAGGGCCACATTATGCCTGGAGTTATGCTGCTTAATATTGTATGAAGAGAATAAATATGAATTATATTTCAATTAAATAAATTTATACAGTAGTAAGCACTGTTTGTCATATTCAAATGTCTGAAAATGAATACTCCAAAAAAATCTCAATGAAATTATTCTTAAAAAACATTCATAAACAAATTCAATTTGAAAACATTTAATTGACATTTTCACATTGCTAATTTTATATTGCTTAAATTTTAATAGATATTTAGAATAAAAACCTTTAATTCAGGTTCAGGTTCATAATATACATCCTTTTCAGTAAAAAATTATACTTGACTTTCTGATCAACATGTAACATATCAACATTCTGTGATATGTTTCTTGCTCTATGTAATTTTTAGAATATTGAACAATCCAGATGAAAACAGACAGATTCAGTTCAACAAAGCTCACCAGTCCTATCTACTTAATTCTTCCAAAACAATTTCAATCTAGTTTTGAAAGTCACTGAAGTCCTGCTGTCTTCCACACTACTTGGTCACATATTCCATGTGTTTATGGTTCTCTGTGTAAAGAAAAACATCCTAATGTTTGTACAAAGTCTACCCTTAAAAAGTTTCCAACTGTCTCTGTGTTCTTGACTTCAGTCATGTCTCCTCTTATTATTTTACTTAAGCTGAAAAGGCTCAGCTCTTTTAATCGTTCTTCATAATTCATGCTCTGCAGTCCTGAAATTAGCCAAGTCACTCTTCTCTGGACTTGTTCTAGCACTGCTATGTCCTTTTTCTAGCTTGGACCAAAATTGTTCACAGTACTCCAGCTGAGGCCTTACCAGTGTATTATAAATTTATCAATGTGTTATCTTAATTAAATTTGAAGTGATGGAAAAGAAAAAACAAATTATGTTATGTTTTCATAAAGACAGATAATTGAACAGGAGTCAATTCTAAGCAACACTGGGCAACAGCAAACAATATCAAAATGTCCATGAATAAAAAATCTTACGGTACTGAGGTCTCACAATCCACATTTCATCATCCAGTCATATGTTGACAGCATTATAAAAGCATTTTTTTTTTCCAAAGTATTTTTAAAAAAATCACTTCTGGAAAATTTTTTCATGAACAAAAAGTAATGCACTCAGAGGAGAAGGAGCATTTCAATTGTAGACCCTCCTTTCATTACATTTAAATTCATTTCCACATCTGGAGCACCTTGGGATTATTTAGCAGCAGGCTGTAAAATTCCACATGTTAATTGACCTTCTGATTGTTAAAGCAGATGCCCAAGTCTACTTGTAATGTTTTAATTCGATTTTCTTTAACTTTTTACATTTTAGTTTTAAAGGTCTCTCTATGCATGTTTTCCGGGTATCCCCAGAAGGTCAGTGTTAACCAATAAAAAAGCTTTAACTGAGTTGGATCCCTAACCACCAAGCAGTAACAATATTTTAGTAATAATACTTTTGAGCGCCACTGGATGACATTAAATGTGGATCATGCAATGCGAGAAAATGAGATTGTTCATGGACGTTTTTGATATTGTTTGTTATTGTCCAGCACTGGTCGCCATATATTTCTGTTCTATCCAATTTCCACAGCAGATCATCTTTTTCCATATCTTCCTGTCCTCTACATCTTGCTTTGTTACACCCATCACTTGCATGTCCTCTCTCACCACATTGATTAACCTTCTCTTATGCCTTCCTCTTTTTCTCTTACCTGGCAACTCTATCCTTAACATCCTTCTCCCAATAGACTCAGTCTCTCTCCTCTGCACATGTCCAAACCAACTCAATTTTGCTTCTCTGACTTTGTCTCTCAACCATCCAACTTAACTGACCCTCTAATGTACTCATTCCTAATCCTGTCCATCCTCGTTACACCCAGTGCAAATCTTAGCATCTTTAACTCTGCTACCTCCACCTCTGCCTCCTGCTTTCTGGTCAGTGCCACTGCCAACCATTAATATACATAGCTGGTCTCACTACCACCTTGTACACCTTCACTTTCAC
>NW_024384592.1:0-7794 GCF_016835505.1 Polypterus senegalus
CGGCTTATTTTTTAAAAATTTTGCAAGTGGCAGAAATAGTTGTGGATGGCAATGGAGGCAAAGTAGTATTTCTGTCACTGTACACTGTTCACCAAGATGGATTGAATTAGAAGTCACGGTTAAAAAAGGCTGTTTTTGCATTTGATTAGCGAAAACATCTATTTTTCCCTTTTTCAAGCATTATATGAATTGAAGTAAGACAGAAAAATGGAAATATTAAAATACAGATTTGTTTATGGGGGTAAAGGGGACATAGGCATTGAAATTAATTTTAAATTTTTTTGATGAAAACTCACTATGTTTAGAATTAAATTAATTAAAGCAATGTATAAAGAGAATATTTTAGCTTACTGGGTTTGGTTTGTTCATTTAATCACTTGGGATTTCCCCATATCTCCACTACATATGGCCGTTAAGATTGAAGAGTGTTTTTGGGTTTAAAAAGTATTTTTTTAATTTTTTCTAAAGTAAAAAATTAAATTTAAATTGTAAAAAATAATGTTTTTTTTTTTGAATAAAATTTTTTTAATCAACTTTGTCCGGGGAGCTTTTTTCACAAAAGACCAAGTTCATTAAAAAAATTGTAAAGGGGGGCAAAAAGTTCACCCCAAAGCTAATGACAAAAAAACCAACACTAAAAATTTTGTATGTGGTTTTATTATAGAATCATTTGTTTATAAAATTCACCCCTAGGAGATTCCCTTTTAAACAGACAGAACTGAATGCATAAACAGCTAAAAGGTGTTTCAGGGTTTGGCTTTATCTTCTCTAGACAGAAGACCGAGCCTCCCAAAGTTTAAGGTTGCTATTGATAAGTCCAAAATTAAAAATTACTATTTTTTGGTTGAGCAGATCGCAGCTTGGCCCCATATTACATCTGTGGGCAGCATTTTTGGCCTCCCAAATTAAGGGTATGCTAACACTTTAATTTTGTTAATAAAAACAGTTTTTTGGGATTTTTTCAGAGATCTCTGGCAGATCACAAAAAATAATTTTATCACAGACTTTTTCTAATGTAAAAGCAAAAGTGAGAAGTATATTAAAAAGAAAAGCAAGGACTGAAACAATAATAATTAGTAGAAATAAAATAAAAATATTGTTTTAAAAGAGAATGTTTCATGAAAATATTTATAAAATTGAAGCTATTTAGAAATAAGGCCATTTGTGACATATTCAATTATTTTTAACTGCTGTTTAATGTATTTGTATATTAGGTCTAACTCAAATGAAAAGGTAATTTTCCCTCATGAAATATTTTTTTTTTTTTTTTAATAATTGGACATTAAAGATTTGATCTTTATTTAAATTTTATATTTGGTAATGTTGATATAATAAAATGACATGGCACATTTACTTTTTTAGTTCAATGTTTAAATAAAAAAATGCTAATTTTCTTATGGAAAATAAGTGTACTGCTACCCCCAATTTATGCCCAAAATTAGTTTTGGGTACCAAATAAGGTAATGATTAAAAAGGGATTAGAGAATTTTAAATGAACCTGTCTTTTAAACCTCTGATATTTTTTTTGGTGTACTTTGTTGTTCAAATGTGTGTTATCACCATGCCTAAATTAAAAAAGAGCTCTCGGGGCCTTTAAAAAGGGGTTATGCAAGTAGATACCATAAATGGGATTAAATTTTAAAAAGATCCCCAAACATTTGGGATGTAATGATTCTTCTGTTGAAAAAGCAAGGGAAAAATTTCAAAAACTGCCAGCTTCTTCAGGTCAGGCCAAAGAAATTCACCTGAGAACAAAAACCCCAATATGATAAAAAGATAGAACCTAAATTGCTTCATTAGACCAGTGTTTAGTTCTTGCCATTGTTGAGTCTACCATTAGAAGAGGATACAAATTAGATCTATATGGGAGGTCTCCCATTAAACATTGATGTTTTAATCCAGGAAAGACTGAAGTTTGCCATTGAACACCTAACCAAAATGATTTTCGAAAAAAGAGATCTGAAAAAAGGAGGCAAATTTTGTTTTTGTTTTTTTAAAACCCAAATTTAAAAATCCATACCAACTGTAAAACTTGGAATTGGGCTGCCCTCATATTCAATTTAATTCTTTGTTTAAAAAGGGTTTTTAGGAGGATGATTTAGACCACTTCAGAAGGTTGATGCACATCAGCAAGTGGGGTTGCAAGATGACTAATAAACTTACTAGTAAATCCAACATTTACAGGAATTGGCTGAAAAGAAAATGCCATGTCAAAGTCAATATCAATCCCATCAAGATGGTGTGGGAGATTTTAAATGGCCTTTTTGCGAGACACTTCTCGACATTGCATAGTCAAAAGAATTCCATGAATCAGGGGGACAAACTTTCTTGTGATGTCAGGGATATAAAAAATACTTTTTTTTTCTCCAAAGTGGCATTATCATTGAAAAAATTTGGGGGAAAAAATCAAAATTTCCCTTTAAACATCACCATTATCTAAATATATGTTTAAATGATAAACAAACTGATTTGTTACATATGTTGGAAAAAAAAAATTGATTTGATTTGATCCGGACTGTACTCAAACTCTTCTCATTCAGCCCCTATAATGATGTTCAGCCGATTCAGGTATGATGAATTTTAAAATCCTTAGAGTGCAGTTTTAAAAAGCACTTAAAGCGGTGAAGTGGGTATTTTTGCGTCACGTGTGATGTTAAACATATAGTAATACATACTGTTTAAAAAGGGGAAAGGTATGTTAAAGCCCTCTGCTCCCCTGCTCAGTCACTTCTCTGTTTCCTTTGGGAAAAGAATTCAATTTTCTGTTCCGGGTTATTGAACACTATTATTGATTGTACTGTTTTTGTAAAAACCCTTTGTCATTCAAGTATAGCGACTGTATTAGTGATAAAGAATGAACATTCCTGTAAATGGTTTTACGTACATTTTAATTTTTTTTTTGACATTTTATATAATTGTAAAAACTATAATAAAATTAACATCAACTTTGCTTTTTTTTTTTTTTTCCATTTTTTTTCCCCCCCAGTTTGCATTTAAGATTGATCCAAGTTGTGAGATCTGTTGAGAAAATGGTTTTCATTTAAAGCACCGAAACCGCTCGGGAAATAAATAGGTAGATTTTTTTTTTTTGTTTTTTAATTATTTTAAATTTTTTTTTCCATATTTAAAACCACAGTACCTGTTTTTATTGATTGTTTTTTGTTAAATGGAAAATATCAGTGTTTTAAAAAAAATTGTAAGTAATGAAGGGAAAAAAATGGAAATAAATTCCTGATACAAAATTAGCTGTAGTGTAAAAAATATATGAAGAAGTAATAATTTTCTTAAGTTTTTTAAAATTCTTGTAGTGATGCTTTTAGTGATTAAATTGTTGCTGTAAGACATCTTATTGGTTTTAAAATGGTTAGAAAAGGGTTCTCCCATGATGTTGGGGTGCATCTGGGGTTTCCATTTGTTTCCCACCACGTAGCAGCTTTTATCTAGCAGAAAATTTTTTTCTGGGTTAGATTAGTTGCTGAAAAAAAAATGAAACGTTAAGGTGAGGATAACGGAAATGGGAGTTTTTTTCAGAACAAAAAACCTGGCTTCAGAATATATTCAATTAAATTGTATTTTTTTGGGTTAAATTAAGAGAATTTTCATTATTGTTTGGGGAAAATGATTATTTTAATTGTGAACTTTGAATCTGATTTGTGGTTAATAAGATAGACCTGTTGTTTGGTTTGTGGTTTTTTTTGTTTTTTTAAAAAAGCCAAAAACTTTGAAAATTTAAAAAAATTATGTGTCCCGAAATTTGGGGAATTGCCTTTTCATTGCTTTCAACCGTTTTTATACCAAGGTTGTAAAAACCGCCTTAGACAGTTAATTCCCAATTTTGTTTAAAGCACAGACTATGCAGAGCCTTTTAAAAAAAGTATTCAGACCCAAAACACCAAAGTAAAACTGTTTTGATTTTTTTAATTTAATTTTTTTAAAGTTCCTGTTTGGAAAGGGATTTAAAAACATAGTGAAATTTTTCCCAAAAATTTTTTGTGTATGTAAGCAATGCATGTGTTTTTATAAGCAACCCTTTATCACTAGGGCATCTGTGTTGAGGACCCTTTATTTAAAGCATTTTTTCTTGTCAATACAAAAAAAATAAAAAGCTTGGGGGAAATTTCCTGAATAAATTCAAGTTTTTGAGTCAGAACCCCATATACCCCCGTAACTTTTCAGATTTTATTGTTCAGCATCATTGATTCATAGTGAATTTGATTTCTTTTAAACGTCAACAAAAAAAAAGTAAAAAAAGTGGTATAAATAACCCAAATAAAAAACACAAAATAATAAATTGCAAAAGCATTAACCCCATTAATGTTACACACCAAAACCATCGTGGTATAGCCATTTTTTTCAGAGTCAGATTAGTTCACGTAGATCTTTCTGTTTTTGGGGGCAATGAGTTTTGGCATTGATTACAAATACACCTGTGTCTAGAAGGTACACTTCCTTGTCAGTGACATTCACCCTTTAACTATAGTAAAAGAAGAAAAAAGAACATTCTAAGCAACTTCAGAAAGGGGGTTTGAAAACGTCGGGGGATGGAAGAAAATAATCCAAGTTACTGAATTACCCTTAACCCCATTAAAGCAGTCAATAAGAGATGAAGATGGTATCTATAAATCGCCTAGAGCATATTGCCCAAAAAAAGCAGTGAAACTACGAGACCAATGATAACTGTAAGGGTTTAAAAGTTAAATTTTTAAGCTTTTCATCAACACATAAAGGGGGAAAAACTAAACCATATAAAAAAAAATAATAATAATAAAAGAATGCACATGACATCTTTTTTTGGTTTTTAAAGGCCATAGGAGATGGGGGAAATTAGTTATAAGATGTCTTATTCAAGACCAAAATTGAACTTTTGGTTCAACCAGTAGACCTTTAAGGGTTTAGAGGGCAGAATGAAACATTAATGCCAAAAAAACGATGAAATCTGGAAAAAACCTAAATTTTCCTGCAGAAGCCTGCTGTTGGGAAAAAACATATGTATTCCCGCAAGACAACAGCCCCGCATGGAAAAACCCCCAGAAATGATTTATAATTTTATGTTAATATTCTGGAGTAGTCCCCTGGTTCAGACCCCAAACCCATTGAGAATTTGTTGCTGGGCGGAAAAAACTGTTCAGTCAATTTCCCATCAGCCTGCAAGAGCTTGAGGTTTTAAGGGAAAATTGCGGGCCCCGATGTGCAATGTGATAGAGACCAATCCCCACTGAGACATGGCTGTAACTGCATTCTAATGTGCCTCTACTAAATACTGACTTGATGGGAATAAATTTGTGTACAATCAATGCATTTGTGTTTTATATTTGAAATTTAAAAGGCTGTAAGCTCTGTGGTCATGAAGTGGTTAATGAGGAAATTGTCTAACTGGTAAAGGTTGTTTAGGTGCTCCTGCACTCCTGGAGTTTGGTGGAAAGTGGGGAGACTGGAAATTTGAAGGATGAGAAACCGACATAAAAGTTTGATTGGGTATTCAGACCAGTGCTGTGGAAGTCCAATGGGAATGGCACACCCAGGGAGATCAACAGTGCTGAACAGTTGGGGCGTAAGAGATGATGGGCTCTCAGAGGTCTACAGATTTGGGAGCCAGACTTTGTGTTGCTCCTGACAGATGGCAAAGGATGATGGTTTGGTTCAGGGGGTAAAGAGAAGGCTGACTGCAGTTGACTGGAGTCTCAACCCTGCTGAATAAACCCTTGTGGTGAGCGGGGGAGACAAGTGATGAAGCACTGGGTTGGTGAATGAAGATGATCCTGTTTGTTGTTTTTTTCCCTAGTAAGGTAGTCCCCAAGTTCGAATATACGACTCAGGGCCGGGCCACAGCTGCTCCTTCATCTGTCTGGTGGACAGGGCCTGAGCTCCTCAGTAACTGCCGCTCTGTCATCTTGACCTGGAAACACTGAAAGCGGGTTGGGCTGGAGGGGTTTTGGCTGCTCGCGCAGTGTAGTGTCCCTCAGTGGCTCCAGTTGATGAATGGGCGTAGGATCCCCCACCCCATTCATTCTCATTGTTGGCTGGGTGAACAGCAAGTGGTGACCCAGGATCCATATTTCTGGGGCCACAGCTACGCTCGTGCTGGGGCGGAGGCTTGATGGGGTGGATTAAGCTGCCTGTCCAGCATGCTGCTGCGGGCTGCTCCTGACCCCCTTACGTTTTTGGTGGTGCCCCGGTTGTGGCTGAGCGAAGGCCATTGAGGGTGAATGGGGTGGTGGGGGCAGCATTGTATGGGTGTGCCTCGGTGGCTCCCCTGTTGAATGGGGGCAGTGGTGAGCAATTCACTACCCGCCTTTGGCAGCAACCAGTTAGTTCTTGGTGCAGGCGCGCGGCATACTGTTTGCTAGTGGAGGTGACTTTGTGGTGGGAATGATGAATGGCCCTCGCTGCCCCTTCATTCTCAATAGCAGCCTGCTTGTACTGTTACGTACTAGCAGGAAGTTGCCCTTCACCAGTACATCAAAATGTGCTGATGAGGGTGCCTTTCTGCTGCAATAAACGTGAACAGTGCTATGCAGAAGGCTATCTTAACCTTTTGTCTTCACCCTTCAGCAATTTCTCACAAACACAAATCTGATGCAAGTGCTGATGATACAGTAAAGAAGAAAAACAATCACCATGGAAAATAAAGTAGAAATAATAAAAGGTCAGAGAAACGGTGAAACTCCATCATTCATTGGCGAGCCCTTTTTTTATGGTCAACAATAGCATTTATTAAAATAATGTTCCTGTTCCCACTTACTTACAAATTCAACTTAAGAACAAACCTACAGTCCCCATCTAAATGTAACCTGGGGACTGCCTGTATTAACTATATGAATGGGTTATTTGTTTCTGGGTTTATCTTCTACATTCACTGTTTTTATTGATTTATTTATTTATGAAAGAATTGCACTCAACATATTTATTTATTGGCCATTCTTATTTGAATAAATATGCATTAACAATTTGGATGAACCAATCTTGTTTTGTGTCCTTATTGCTAGTCACTCTTTTTCACGATTGTTGATGCCGGGTTCAAGGGTAGAGTTTTGCCAGGTGTAGGCAATCCGGGCATCATAATTAACTGAATACTATAATTATAAATCGGGTCTGATACAAATTAAATGTGGAAAGTTTGAATACAGTATTTCTCTTTAAATATAAATGTTGTGCTTAGCATGTGTTCATACATACGTTTTGCCCCATCAATCGTGTAGTATGCAGTGACCTATTTTTCCCCCAAATATCTAAGCAAAAAATGAGTATTCTTAGACCAGGGTATTCAATTAAAAGTCACTGAGGTCCAGTTATTAAATTTGTCCAAGTAGAAGTTTAGAACCAAACCATCTTGTGTCTTGTAGTAGCCTTCCTTATAGCAAATAAATTCCAAGGCCTAGATTAAAAAACAGAAACATAATAAAATAAATTTTAAAAAGTGCAAACAGAGGAATAACTCCTTTTCTCTTAAATTAAAGGGTCCCAACCTGAAAAATTGAAGGCCTCACTTCAAGTAAAAAAGTCAACTCAGAAAACAATAACTAAAAGTGCAAACATAGCATTGACAACATTTTCTCTTCTTTGTTCTTAAAATAGAGATCCCAGCCTAAAAACAATTGAGGCTTACTTTTCAAGAAAAAAAATATTTCTGACTTTTTGTTGCTGTTGTAGCTGACATGGGATTTGTTTGATTTTTTTAGCACATCTCGTCATTTTGTTTTCCTCAAATAATGTCTCCACGCCTTAGCAAACGTTCTAAAGGCCCAAAACCCTTACTTTTAAAGGCTGTTCCCATCAAACTAAAAGGTATATTTA
>NW_024384593.1:0-23082 GCF_016835505.1 Polypterus senegalus
TTTTGTATTAATTGTTCTCACCTCATTGTGCTGGGATCACCTTTTCACAATGTTGCAATATATCTGTCAGTAATGTCCTTTAAACAGGTGGTTGACAGTTTTTTCACCAATATGATGATAATAATAATTTACAAGAAAACTAATGCTTTCTATTGAGTATTACAAACTAATGGATGTGAGTGGAAACCAAAACACACATTTTGCTACCTCTTATTTTCTGTGACAATGCGTCAGCGCTGTATACGTGTAGGTGGATTATTGCCCATTCTCCACAGTTCACATGGGTTTTCTTTGCATATTATATAGTATCCTCCATTATCTTAAAGACTTGTGCATTAATTTAATTGACCTGGGGAGATTCCTTGCCTTGTGCCCAATGCTGTTGAGATTGTAACTACAGAATTACGCAAAAGAACAAACGTTTGCTGGTTTGTGAATGTTTGGGAGTTTACAAGTTAATATATTTATATTACATTGGAATATATTACAAAATATATTTTTACACATTTTTCATCATATTTTTTCAGTAAAACAAAATGTGACCTGATTTTCTTTAACATGTTAACTTATTTATACTTTAATAAAAACTAGAAGAATGTTCTTTATTTTTTCCATTTTTTCTAAGTGTCTATTATTCTTTTTTTGTTCCCTTTCTGTTTTATGTGCTACAGTCAGGTAAGCATTTTTTTTACTTCTTGACAAACATTTGTTTCTAAAAATATGATCTGTCTCTGGATGATTAGTAACTTTGTTAATTTATGGAACATGGGAAAAAGTGTGAAACAATATGAAATCCATCATTTAAATCTAGTTAAGGCCATTACTCATTGCATACAGCATTACTGTAACCTTGAAAATGCCTTTTCTTCATGGGTCAGCAGTGCTGTGTCATGGTCACTGATTGTGTGAAGTTTCCTCACTCACTTTTTGTCTCCTTTAATTAACTGCAGTTTCCTTCATTGTTATGTTCATAAGTAAACTTTAATCACCCAGATATGAGTGAGTGCACACAATGTAGGTGTGTGGGTGTGCTCTGTGCAAGACTGACGTTCCAAAAAAAGTTTGTTCCAGTCAGGATAGGTTGTGACTCCTTTTGGCCCAGTTTTAGAAACTGCAGGTTCAAAGAATGCATTGATAATTGTTAATTTTATTTAGTCATACAGTTTAAAATAAGCCTAAATATCATCAGCAAAGAAAACCTAAGTTATAACTCTAAATCACATCACACAGCAAGTGATGAGTTTGATTTGTAAATAAAAATAGTTATATACCAAGGAGTATGGCTCACAATAGCTCATATAATGACTCATTTTCAAAAAAAGGTGTCACCAATGATGACATTGTAAGAAGATGTTCCTTCATATTCACCTCCATTCTGGGGCAAAGAATTTTGGTAATCTTGGGGTAAAGCACCATAATTATTATACTCTATCCTTTGCTGTTTATGACTAAAAATAAAGTTTCTCTTAAACAATATTTACAGTGTTTATTGTTCATCTTAGATGCAGAAATCTCCACTGAAAGTCTGGAAGTTCAGAAAATTATTGTGGACAAGCACAACAATCTAAGGAAAGCTGTGACTCCGGCGTCAAGCAACATGCTCATCATGGTACAGTGATGGGAAATGGTTCAATGGATACATTCATAAGAATTCTGTCTACATGTATAGGAAGCCTTTTTTAAGGAAAACGTTTTACTTAAACCTCTTTCAGTGAATGCAGTCTAGATCACCATTATCACATTTCATTTGATTTTTATTTATATTTTGTTGAATGATACCACTGTGGCTTAAAAAGACTGAACAGAGCATATTATGAATATGCAGAATAAATTAACCATACCAACACAAAAGTGCAGATGGTAGCTTTATTTAACTGGCAAGTATTTCAAAGATCTTTTAAATGAATAAAACTCTGCCTTGCACAATCAGAATGCTATGATAAAGAATGCAATTCACATTTTTAAAATACTTTCTGTTTTTCATCTTTTCATAAGAAGTCCTGTTCATTTGCAGAAATACTTCACAGAATGTCTTTGGTTTTCCCCTTCCTCTACTCTGATTCCATTTCTTAATCTCCTTAATAAGGACAATGGCCTGCCTCGTCTTATTAATCATGGCCATTCAAGTAAACAAAGCTAGTGGGATTTTACATTTTAGAACACACATGATTTCCTAATGAATATACAACTACGTATAAGTTTGTATTTTCTGTTTCCATTAGCAGCCTTTCTAAAATACAAGAGTGACAAATAATTGTTTTAATTTGAATTTGTCTATAATCATCATGAATCTCTATATTTAGAAATCATTGTTTCATATTGTTTTAGTGTACTGTGAATTTGTCTTACAGCAATGGAGTAATGAAGTTGCATCCAATGCTAAAGAATGGGCCATCACCTGCAGTTTCAACCACAGCCCTTCATTTAAAAGAAAGATTAGCAGTAAGTAATCCTAAATGTTTTTGGCTCCTAAATGTTAAAAACAATCTTCTGGTTAAAAAAATAAATGCAATGAGAGCACAAATATGTTATACTGTAAAAGAAGAGTCAGTACTTACACCAGGATAATTTTGACTCACCGGCATCCTGGATTCAAATCCCAAACCAGTTGGCGTCTCATGTAAAGTTTGTGCCTTCTCCCATGTTTGTGAGGATTTTCTTTCAGGTATTCTGGTTTTCCTCCCACAGCTACAAAGATGTTCAAGGGTTCAATAACTGCCATGTGTAAAAGTACTGGTACTGTGCACATTAAAATGCTTACTTACATTTGCCCTCAGAGACAGAAAACATGCAACACCAATAAACATTGGTTATTAAGTAATTACACAAAAAAGTGCAAGTGGCAAGTCAAAGTGACACAATAACTGATTGTTGAAGAGTTTTATCACCTTTGAGTATGAGTTGGTGATGTTGATTGATGATTCCAAAGTGGTACAGTTGTGACTGTGAGCATGGCCCTGAATTGGATTTGAACAGTGTATAGCTATCTTATATAAGCTGATTCATGTCCATCTGGCAATTCCATTCTTTTAGGTGCATTCAGCATTACATTTGTCAGTTCAAATCATAAATATTAGCACTACTGTTAAGAATCCTACAGCAAATAACATACAATTGAGACAACAGACAAACTACCATTATAACTTAATAAAGAAAATTTTAAATAGAAAGCATTTAGGAGTTAAAAAAGTGTATATATATATATATATATATATATATATATATATATATATATATATATATATATATATATATATATATATATATATATATATATATATGGGGAAGGAAAACCAGGGACACCCTGGTGTGGCGGAAGTGCCGCTGGAAGCTCATCAGGAGGCAACAGAGCATGTCCGGGTGAATGTAAAGGGCCACCCTCCATTCATTGGCTGGAGTTGGGTGTAAGTGGGACGTAGCTCAGAGGAGAGAAGTGGAGGTGGTGAGAGGAAAGGCATTGTGACAGAGGCCTGGACTATAAGGGTGCTTGGTGCTGGGGCACTAGGTTGTGTGCTATTGGACATTGTAATAGTAAAATTTGAATAAACCGTGTGGTGGGTGTTGAAACCTTGGTGTCTGCCTGTCTGTGTCCAGGCTGCTTTCCACGATATATACATATATTTATATATATATGTATATATATATATATATATATATATATATATATATATATATATATATATATATATATATATATATATATATATATATATATATATATATATATATATATATATATATATATATATATATATATATATATAATATATATATATATATATTACAAAAGTAGTTCATTCTATTTACTGCTGCTTCTGACAGGTTGACTATTTGTGAAACTGTATTTTTGATTATTACTGAAATATGTTGAAAATAAATTACTCTAAATAAAATAAATAAATAAAATAAAATAAAATAAAAACTCTTTTTTTTAGCTAGTAAATGTGGAGAAAAATCTTTACATGTCTACAGAGCCAAATTCTTGGGAAGATGTAATTCAAGCCTGGTTGGATGAAAATTTTACCTACGCTGTTGGAGCTAAGAATGGGGAAGCTGTTGGACGCTATACTCAGGTAAATGTGAACTTCTTATCATAATCTTACTATTAGCTTTTTGTCTAAATTAAAAAATATTCAAATGTATACTTTTTTTTGTCAGCATGGTAACATAATGGTTAGTGTTGTTGCTTCATATCTCCAAGCTCAAGCACTACATCTTGCAGTGTTGGTTTTTGCTTTATGTTTAGTGCAGCTGGAATGTACAGGGTGGTCCAGATCTAATTATGCAATTGTCAGTACACTACAACTTATTAAGTTTATTACATAGAAATTCACTCAAAAATTCTGGACCATCGAGAAGTAGCTGTGCTGACTGACATGAAGAATCATCATTGCGCCGAACTGGAATCATCCCCTCACATAAATCAAAGTCATTCAGACGATCTGGATCTGCATAATTAGATCTGGATCACCCTATACAGCTATATAGCCACCCAAAACCAAAAACAAAAATGTGGCTTCAGAAGGTGAATGAAGTCTACTGAAACACAATGAGTTTCTAAAAACTTGAAGAGATAAGAGCCAGAAATTCAGTAGCTCACAAATTAACTTAAAATGGTTAATTATATTATATAAGTAATTAACAATTTGCACTACATTAAAAATTCAATTAATATAACATAACATACTCAAAATAGGAAGTTAGTTGCAGCTTATAGTACATATCTTCAATTTAATGATACATCGAAAATTAAATATACTTACAATGATTGCTAATACTGTGTTTACAGTTCATTAACACCATCCTTTAAAAAAGAATATGGGTAATAAAAGAGAAACCACAAAATTTATAATAGTCATTACGCCAGTGAAGAATAAAGTATTAGAAGAGCTTATAATACTATAAATTTACAATAAACATACTCCATATTTTTCCAATGAAACTGGAAGGAATCAGCACAGAGAGAAACATAAAGAAGCAATGCAAAGGCGCAAAGCGCAATCTACTACCTAATGATTATTTGTCCCTCTGGGTTTACTCATACACAGAATTACCCAACTCACAAAAAAAAAAAAAACTGAAAGCTTAGGTCTTGTTAGATGCCTCCTCTCTTTCCAGCCCTTTTTCCACATGCCAGTGAGCCTGTCTTCTGACTGTGGATTCATTATAGCAATGGCACTGGGCAACCATTAAACCCAGTTGACAGGGTTATTGTTGTCTGTTATGACATTTGATAGTACAGCTACAGTCATGTTACTTTTTAATAGCAGAGAAATTATAATAATGTATTATTATACTATATTATATATTCTATAACATGATGTTCCCAGATTCAGTAAATTTAGAGATGCGCTTATATATCAAGTCATGAATCTGTTTTACAACTCAGCTTATGCTTCAATTTACTAAACAAATGCATTGATTAAAGTTAAAATAAATCATTTAACTTTATTAATAAAAATCTACGTTTATACTGCATTAGAAATGGCAAACACAATGGCAGAGGCACAGTTTGCAGTAGAGTAATCATACCTTCTGCCCAGACAGGACTTTTACTGAATGCCTCCCAAAAACAAGCCAAACAGTACAATTCCAGTAAAGAAGAAAAAATCGGTTCAGTGATGCTCTATTGGACTTTACTGGCATGGCACCTGTCATGTTGGCTACCAAAATCAACAAGTTTACAGGTGAAAGATGTTTCCCAAATTAAAGACAGATGGTGAGAGGAACTGCCATCCTGGAAAGGGGATCTATGGTATTTATTAATACATTAGTTAATTATGGGTAGCACAAAGACATGTTAACTAGTGCTGCTTCTCTAATGGATCCAAGGTCAGAGATTTCAATCCCACACCAAGGTTTCTATGTATGTGGATTTTGCACCTAACTGCTTTCCTCTGGAAACTCTGGTTTTCCTCCACATCCCCAAGACATCTAAGTTATGATAACTGATGATTCTAAATTAGCCCCTTGCGGGTGTTTGAGAAAGGACCCATTAATACAATAGTGTCCTGTGCAGGGCTGGTTCTTGCCTTGCACCCAATATGCTCAAGAGGATCCTGCTCCCCCACATCTATTACTTAGATTAAGTGAGTTCAGGACAGCAGGATTTTTTTAGTAAACCTGATATTAGTTAAGTTCATCCACTGGTATCAGGGGTAAGCTCTGGCTCTACCAAACTGTGAATTGAAATATACAAGCTCAGGAATTGATTGAATGGATGGATAGATGGTCAGTGGTGGTAGAATTAGGCACATTACACGTTAATGTATGTGTCTTTATTCTATTCAAGTAGTACGTATTAAATAAAGTTGACAGTAAGGTAGACATAAAAGCAAAATTCAATAATAACAGAAGTGAATCAAACTTCACATAACAAATAATGAATTGTGTTGGCTTTTCCCATTCAGGTGGTCTGGTACAGGTCCAACCTGGGTGGCTGTGCTGTTTCTTCCTGTACAGACTCTCACTACAAGTACTTTTATGTTTGCCAATACTGTCCTCCGTAAGTACAATTGTCTTTTTATATAGTATTATTTGCAAAATTACATGCTACCATGCTTTGAATTTACCATAAAATTAATAATATGCATAATTACAATCAACAGTCCAAGACCACCACTGTCTTTACAATGCTGCAACTCTGTTGTTCAGCCTTTTGACAAGAAGGCACTAGTCGGCTTGTAAGCAGCTGCTTTTCACTTTCCTAACCTTATTTTGGTCACAGAAACCGCTTTGCACACACCAGCCATGTACAGGTAATGCTGACAAGTTTTCAGGAAAACATTTGATTGACAGCTAATTATTAATTAGTTAGAAATTTCAATTTATTTTTTTATTAATACACTTATTTTATTCAGGGGAAGCAGAGTCATGCAGAGGTTAACACCCTGCTCAGTTTGCTCTCTGTACTGAATCTGCACTGATACCCCGGCTTCCCGAACATTTCAAAGACATGCAGTCTAAATCAGCCGAGTCCTCCGAATGAAATGAGCCCCGTATGTTTGAGTGTGGGTCTGTGAATGAGCGTGTACTGCAAAGGACTGAAATGTGTGGGTCCTGCCTTGCACATGATGCTTGTGCTAGAGCACCCAAAAAGGAATGAACAGGTTCATTAAATGGAGAGATGAATGAATGGAATTCCTGCAAGTAATATCACTGATTGAAATGTGTTAACCTTTAGTATGAATCGTGTCCTCCTGGTATTTTCTTACCTTTACAGTAATATCAATCATTTATTAATCATTTACTTATTTGTCTGATACCTTTATCCAAAGCAGCTTAGAATATTTGACATACAAGTGGTTCCATTTCTTTTGTTTATCCAATTGGAACACAGGCAGGTCAAGTGACTTGCTCATGGTCACACAGTATCAGTAGTTGGGATTTGAACCTAACAATCCAAGGGTTTGAGGTTCAAAGCCTTAGCCACTGTGCCTGTCACAATATTTGCACTTTACAAAACACTATGAATAAATTAGCAGATTATCATGTTCCCACAGTGAGACAAAAACTTAAGACATAAATACTGTATATTGTGATCGTTATTAAATCACACATACTGTATTTCCTCTTTTTGTAAACATTTTCTTTAAAACACAAAATGTATGGTTTAACTGCAAGTACCAATCATTTTTAAGTTCTGATAGAAAATCTATCAACTAATCATGTGAGTCCCCCCTTATGCCTTAAAGTTCATTAAATAAACGTGCTAGTTATCCTCAATCATAGCTAAATATTTATTTTAAGCCATGGACATCCAGAAGATATAGTGCAGGGCAACTAATAAATAAATAGTGAAAGCAATGGATGACCATCAACTGACAAAAGTACAAAATCTATAAATGTATAGCACCTTTGATCTTTGCTTTTGTGTCATCACATAATGTAAACTCCTCCAACCTGTAAAGCACACTTCAGCCAAATGCGCTGTTATAATGAGAAATATCAGTGAGGAAGCAGATGAGGACTTTAATCTGACTTTTCTTTCTAAAGAGACATTTAGCTAAGATAATAACTGATAACTCATATTCCTGATTTTAATTTTTCAACTAATAGTTTTTATTTTTTATATATCATTAACCAATTTGCTTTGATAGAGTTCATTTTGGTTTTAGTCATTTAGCTGATTATTTTTGTTTGTAATACTGGTCATTAATTTAAATGAATCCATTGGTATTGCTAAATGCAGCTGACATGACCAGCACCCTTTTCAGTTAATAATGTCTGATTTATTAGCAGTGTTGTCACAGCTATTACATTTAATATGGATGGATATGTTACTGTTGTTAGCTAATTGTTTGCAATTTAGGATTTAACTGAAACTTTACAATATAACTTACTGAAGCAAAAATAAATGGTCATCGCTAAAGTGATTAGTCTTTTCACTTTAATGGAATAATCGCTGAACATAAGACACCAGCTGCTGAACTATGTGGTTTGCAGAAGAACTCACAATGAGGTATTTTTCCGCAAATCACTCAAACAAAACACCTCAACTTGAAGGAGCCAAATCAAACATCTTTGTCTTCTTCTTTCGGCTGCTCCCATTATGGGTCGCCACAGTGGATCATCTTCTTCCATATCTTTCTGTCCTCTGCATCTTGTTCTGTTACACCCATCACCTGCATGTCCTCTCTCATCACATCCATAAACCTTCACTTAGGCCTTCCTCTTTTCCTCTTCCCTAGCAGCTCTCCACTTAGCACCCCTTCTTCCAATATACCCAGCATCTCTCCTCTTCACATGTCCAAACCAACACAATCTTGCCTCTCTGACTTTGTCTCCCAACCATCCAACATGAGCTGACCCTCTAATGTACTCATTTCTAATCCTCTCCATCCTCGTCCCACCCAGTGCAAATCTTAACATATTTAACTCTGCCACCTCCAGCTCTGTGTCCTGCTTTCTGGTCAGTGCCACTGTCTCCAACTCATATATTACAACTGGTCTCACTACTGTCCTGTAACCCTTCCCTTTCACTCTTGCTGATCCCGTCTGTCACAAATCACTTGTGACACTCTTCTCCACCCATTCCACCCTGCCTACACTCTCTTTTTCACCTCTCTTTCACAATCCCAATTACTCTGTACTGTTGATCTCAAGTATTTAAACTCATCAACCTTCGCCAACTCTACTCCCTGCATCCTCACCATTCCACGGACCTCCCTCTCATTTACACACATGTATTCTGTTTTGTGCTTACTGACCTTCATTCCTCTCCTCTCTAGAGCATATCTCCACCTCTGTAGGGTCTCCTCAACCTGCTCCCTACTATCGCTACAGATCACAATGTCATCAGGAAACATCATAGTCCATGGGGACTCCTGTCTAATCTCATCTGTCAACCTGTCCATCACTATTGTAAATAAGAAAAGGCTCAGAATGCATCAAACATACAGCTCCATAATCGCAGCGTGCTGCTTCCTTAAATATATAATGTCTACTCTCCAGCACACACACAGATAACAAAACTAACAAAATCAAGCGAAAAATGCTACCATCTACTGTTGCAACTAAAACCAGGGTAAGGCACCCTGCTGTGCATGAGGCTTATATCTTGTGCACCACCCTGGACTGGTCAAGTTTGAACACTGGGTTACCATTAGGATGGTTGTGGCAAAATCTTCTCATGTTTAATTGAATGATACCAGATTTGTCAACCATTCTTAGACAAAAATACACACAATTTTACATAAAATCACAGTGCAGTTTTATGACTGTGAAAATGGACACAAATTGATGATATCTCAGAAGCCACCCACCTACTTGAAAAGACATGTCTATTTTTTTCCATAAACATTTAGTGTTTACACCCTTCCAGAGAGAACTTTAAACATGATACAAAGCTACATTTATAATAAAATTAGCACTAAATTAGCATTAAATTATACCATTTTCTTAAAAAATTTGAAGGGCCCAGATCAATGCAAATTTTGGATTCATCTGTCCATGTCCATTGGTGTACTTTATCAAAACAATAACACTTCCTAAGAGCAAAAACAACACTGCATGGCACAGTCACTCATACAGGGCCAGTTCAGTGGCAACAGTTAATCTAACACGCACGCCTTTGTGACCTGGCTGGGAAACCACAGTTTAGACAGAAAAGCCTACGAGGAAGTATACATAGTAGTTCTAATTAAGCTACCACTAATAAAAGTATTTGCATGATAACGCGTTTGCAAACTTAGTGATGTCACCTACACTTACATTTATTTTCCTAACAGATTCTTTTACCCAAAGCAACTTATAAAACAGGTCAACATAATAAAGTAAAACTCAGTCTGAGGGACTGTTTTGATCATCACAATTGACCATCTTCTAACAATTAATTAGAGTTCAGCTGAAACTTCCCAGACTGACAGTCTTTAACACATTACATTCTTAAATGCCTCTTAAACACATCTATCTTTCAAAGCAACTTCATCCATTTGACAATCAATTTAATTAATCTGCTTGTTCCATTTCAGAACCCATTGGAGCGTTTAAATCAAAATTTATTTAGTAGTGAAGATGATACAATATAAACAGAAATAGACAGCTCTATTACTAAATTTCACACAATTCTAGAACTTCACTTACCTTCATGTATAGTAACTAAAAAACAAGATTACTAAACAAATCAGTTTAAAATGCAGTTTCCTGTGTATAATAATCATGTAATATGACAATATCTGTCTCTGATTTAACAGTGGAAATTATCAAGGTTTACTGCTGCTCCTTATAACGCTTGGTACACCATGTGCTGACTGCCCACAGGCTTGTGAAGAAGGTCTCTGCAGTAAGTGTGAAATAACATTATTTTTGAACATCATGATCTGCTTTCTAATCAATATCCGATTCTTGTTTTCCATCTCCTTCCATAGTCCCATACCCCTTTTCTCCAGCTCATTTCATTTTTTCATTCAATCTTAGGTTTCACTTTTTAGTTGCTGACATTCCCTTCTGTTTTCAGTGTCATTCAGCAGCCCATTTTTCCAATAATCCTAACAGCTCTGCTGATGTTTTCAGTTACGTCAGAATGTCAAGAAGAGTTCCTCAAAATCAACAAAGTGGAGTTTATTCAGTAAAAAACATAAGAGGAGAACATGGAGTACCAATTAAATTAGCAAAAGCAAATAATGCTCCTCACTGATAGTTACTGGAAGGGCTGAAGAATGCTACAGATATGATAACACCTGGCGCTTCAAATCTGCATTTCATCATATGAAGATTTACTTTACCAAATTTGTGTACTGTAGAATGGTCAGATAATGCTAGGTGGTCTTTTCTTTAGTATCCACACTGTCTGGATCATGGTGTCTGTAGGTTTTTGTTCAACCCCAATTTCTTAATTATTGATGCTGAAGCACTGATCGCTTAAGCAACATTTTAATGCTTCATTTTATTTGTGTTTCTTGTTATGATTTCCAGCTTCTTTTAGTCAAACAGCTGCATTCACAGTTTTTAGTTGTTCCTTATGAGGAATAACATGCAAATGAAAAAGAAACCAGCAGTTTTCCATCTAACTCATTTCTGTTTATGCCTGCATGTATTCATCGTGCACTATCTGGTTTAATAAAATATCTGAAAGAGAAAAAGGTGAAGGACTGAAAATTACTTATTTGCTTTAGGCTTTAAATAATTTGGATGATATCCTTGGAAAGGAAACGATTTATGATATAAAGACCTAGCATGGCAGAATGAAACCCCTAACAAGCCAAAAAAAGTTATTGGTGTCCAATTAAGGAACAAAAACCTGCAGTCACTGCGGCCCTCCAGGACTGACTTTGCCCACCCCTGTTTTAAGTCCTTTTATTTCAAGGAGAGGGTTCCCATTTGCATTCCTCTCTTGTCAGAGACGGGACCTTGCTTGTCTCATGTTGGTGTCTTCAGTTGCCATATAATGTTTTTGGAATATAAAGCCGTCTTACTCTCAGTCATCCAGCTTTTTGGATGTCTGTGTCTAACTACCCTGGTATAAAGAAGGTTTCTCCCTCTGCCAGTGTAGCCTCACCAATGTTTAGTCCTTTAATCGCCATATACATTTTCTTGTATGAGGAATTTGTCATTTATCACATACCCCAACTTACTCACCAGAGTTGTTTTTTTTTTTTGGTTCAGAGTGCAGGGTCAGCTATTTGTACAGCACCCCTGGTGCAAATGCAGGTCAAGGTCCTAGCTCAAGGGCCTCACTCCTGGGATTTGAACCAGCAACCTTTGAGTTACTAGCCCAAATCCTTTACCCATAGAACCACCTAGACAGCTCTTACTGATGTATTTCCCTTCCCTTCCCTCTACCATCTTTAACTCCCTTTTGCCTTTGCCAGCCAGGTAGACCTTTGCAAAATCTTCAGTGTACAGTATAACATCTTACATTTTCTTCAGTTCTAAGTATCTTTATTTCCATGCTTCATCTATCAGTCAATACATTATCAAACCCACTTAATCCAGTGCAGGGACATGGTGGAAGCTCTACACTTTTAAAGATCAGAGCTTTAAGCTTGTTAAACATCACCAGTGTAAGATTTCAGAACACAAATGTTTTATTTAAAATCAGCTCCTTTCTTGGCAAATAGTTTTATATTAGACTAGCCGTCTCCTGTGGCGCCGCATGCGTAGTAGTGAAACGGGACAGTGAGGAGGGCCCTGCCTTGCTCCCTACTCGTGACGTCAAGCACCCAAAAGGCCCGCAGCCTCTGTCTCAGATTAGCATGAATAGATTGCTCCTGCAAGCAAACTATGATTCTTAGCTCAATGAAGTTGCAAAATCAACCGGAATGTTCAAGCAAATTATAGATAAAAACCTGATCTCAATCCATTAAGTAGTTCTCTCGTGAAAAGTGGACAGACATACAGGCAGACAGACAGACTTTAGATTTTATACATATTGTGAGCTGGAGGGCTGATCGCACCCCAAATAGAGACAGACGCCCCTGGGAAAACCACAAACCCTGAAAAACTGACTACACATTGCTCCTTATCCTTGCACTATAACGCTGTAATACAAGCCTCAGGTACTCCCCGACTTATAAGCCTTGTGCAGCGCCTGTCAGTTTTGGAATTGATTGTTTGCTTTTATCTCTCTCTGCTCCTAGCGGAACTGTTATATCTGACTTGTCATGGAGCACGTTTAAGCTCATGTGTTGCGGTGTCTGAAAAAATCCTTCTTTTTCTACGACCTTCTGTGTCTCTGTGCAAATCTGTGACCCAAGCGTGACAAGTGGTGCCAGGAGTTGCACAGATGGATGCCACGAAAAATTATTTTGGGGGGGCTAAAAAATATACCCAAAAACTGGGAAAAAAAACATGGATAACCCCCCCGTGCGCAAACCCAAAATTTGATACAAAAATGCACGTTGGTTTGGGGGCGGTGGAAAAAAGGGTTTCGTGGAAATATTTCTGGCCCGGGATACCTGAAGTTCTTGGGGATGAATTTCCCATGATATTAAATCATTAAAGATTATGTCCCGACGATTTGAGGGGGTTTACAGTCTGCTTGGGCGGGTGGGTTTTTGCCCCAACCTGTGAAAAGAACGTTAAGAAATTTTTCCCCGATCGACAAGCTGCAGGACCTGGGAAAAACTTTGGGGGGGTAGGACCCGGGGAAAACCCGTCGGGAAAGGGGCCCCCTTTCTGGGGGGGACAAAACGGCAATGGGGCGACGGAACCCTGGGCACAAGGCCGCCCACGGATTGTAGAGGAAATTTTTAAAAGGAGCCGACCAGATGTTTTCCGAATGTGATCAGCTCCCAAAATTTTGGGAAAAGAATGTCGCTTTTTCTCCAGCCCATTCAATGGAGATTGGATCCAGATTTGTTGCTCAACTATTTACAAACCGGATGGAAAAAATGGCTTGTTGATCCCCGGGGAATGGGGGCAGAGAAATCTCAAACATTGTTAGACTCAAGTGACCTTTATTGTGAGGCAGACTGTCTTAATGGGAAAAAGCCTTAGAGACTGTGAGACTTTTTCCCCCGGGACATGGGGATGTTAAAGATTATCAGACTTTATTTTTTCCTTTTCCCTTAAAAGGGGCCACTTTGGGTTTTGGGCTGCTGTTTTGGAATTTTCCCCTTTGGGCCCTTTCCAAGGGGAAGAAAACCCCCCTTTTCCAAAAATGAAAAAAAAAAGGACCCGGGTCCAGTCCACTAATGAAATTAGGGGGGGGAAGAAGAAGAAAAACCCAAAACGAGAACTGGAAAGGGGGGGAAAATTTAGAGCCCAGCTTAGAATTTTAACCCCATCTCCCGCGAAAACGGAGAATACCCCAAATCTTCCAGAATGGGCTTCTTTTTCCCTCTTCCCAGATTTAAAAAGGCCCCAAAACACAAACCCCAAAATGTTAACGAACAATCAAATTTTAAAACATACCGATAAACTCATTAGAATATGCATTTAAACAGGCTCGCCCTGCTAATGACTCTTATTCCAAGGGTTAATTTTGGGGTGTGAAAAAACCTTTTTAGAAAAGGGCGGTTTTCCCTTTTCCCGAGTGATTTTCAGATTATTTTGGGGGGAATTTATTGAACAACTGGGGGTCCTGGAGCCCTAGGGGAAAATGTTTTGCATCTGGCCCTTCCCCATCTTAAAATTTGCCACAAAACCCAGAGGCCGGGTTTTCAAAACATTTTTTTGGGTTAATATGGGAAAAGATGTTGAACGATTTTTTTTAATTTATGTTAAAACCCCGATCGCCCCTTTCTTTAAACCCCCCGGGGTCCCCTTTTTCCTATGCCCATATTGGGAAATTCCCTTTTAAACGTGTGGGATTGAAAATTTTTGGGACCCTTACCTAAGACTAAGGGTGGGTACCAATTTTGCTGGTGTTGGCGGTTATGCCACACGAATCCCAAAAAAGTTGCCTTTTAAAAAAGGGCCCCTCTTCGGCCAGCCAAAGCACTATGTGAAACTTTTACTCGTATTGGTATCCCCAGAGAAATTTTAAATGATCAGGGCACACCTTTCACTTCCCCGGGGTGAAACAATTGTGTGACAATTTTGCTTTTAAAAAATTGAGTACTCTTTTTCCACCTCAAACGAATGGCCAACGATTTAACAAACCCTTGGGAAAAAGATGATCAGGCCAAATTGCTCCCTAATGTCCCCAAAAATGGAACATTCCCACCTTTTGTTTTTATCCGGTAGAAACCCCGGCGCCCCCTGGCTTGAGTCCCTTGAAAAATTTTTTTCGGGGGGCGGCGCGGGGCATCCTGGGTGTGGTCGTGAGGAATGGATAGGGTAGAGACAGCCAAAAGGGCCGCTTTGCAGATCGACCAATTTTTTTTAAAAACAGAATTTCATGTTTTTCCCCTATTGTTTTGGGGGAAAACCAACAACGAGAACAGGAAACTCAGAAAGGCCCTTTAATAGCGGGAAACTCCGTGAGTTCCCAAAACCCGGCGGTCGTGTTTTTGGGACTGGTTCCCCCCGGGTCCCACAAATTTTAGCTAAAAAGGCAGGGCCCGCCATTATTGAGGGCGATGAGTCCCTTTAAAATTTCAAGGTTAGAATACCGGGCGGGAGTCCCTTCCCAAATTTTAAAATTAACATCTTGAAGGAATGGAAAACCGACAAAAAGGGCCCCTTCGGGTGCTGTTTCTCAGACCGATTTAACCATTGGTAACGATTTATTTACCCCCAAAAAAACAGAACTGTTATCTTTTAGAACCCGGGAAAACAGATGTCTTTTTAGATTTACCGAAAAACTTAAAAATTACAAAACATAAAATTACCACAGGCCTGAAAGTTCGCGGAAAGATGGGGTTTCCGGGTACCCGGGAAGGGCCCCAAATAATTTTCGTAAGAAGGGAAAAAAGGACACTGGGGTAAATTTGGAAAGTAAAAATAACTGGGGCAGCCGTCATTGAATCCCAAAGAAGACAGTTCGGGTTTGGTTTTGTTATCCATTTTTAGGAAACCCTTTAAAGGCCCCAAATTCGGTCTTATCCCCTGCCCCCCTGTCGATGAACTGTTGGAAAAAATGGGTCCGGCGAGGGTATATCTCCCGCTTTGATCTCCAAAAGGTTTTTGGCGGTGCCTTTAGAGGCTAACAGTTGTGAAAAAGCATTTTCACCCTGGCGGACTCTTTAATTTTCAAGACTGTTTTCTTTAAAGGGAAACCCCTTTAAATTTTCACGATAATGGGGTTTGGGTCCTCGTCCCCCTTGAATATGTTTGGGGGGTTTTGCGATGTCGTGATTTTTTGCAATGATTGGAAAAAACACTTAGGGGGTTTAAAACCGCCCTTTAAAAACTTGAGACAGGCTGGCCTTTTTTGCCAACCCTAAAAATGTAAACTAGGAGTCCGAGACTCCCTTACTTAAACTATTCTATGGGCAGGGGTTTTCTTAGGCCACAGTTAAGGGAAAAAAAGAAGAAATGCTTGTTTTTCAGGGCCTTTGGGGCACAAAACAAACACGCGCCTTTCTGGGACTCCTGGTTACTACAGAAACCCCTTCCAAATTTTGCACATAGAGCTGCTCCTCTTACAGAACTTACTAGAGGTAAAAAACCGACCTATCTTGTGGACAAAATTGGGAACGTTTTTTCAAAGATTTAAAAAGTTTCTTTTACCCCCTTTTAAGGGCCCCGGTTTTTAAAAAATTTTTTTCTTGCAAACAGGCTAAGTTTCATTTGGTGTGGGAGTCCTGTCCAAAATTTTTTATGGAGAAAGGGAAAATCCAATCACATATTTGGTGGGGAAAAACTTCCCAGGAAACCAATTATTTACAATTGGGAAAAAAATGCTTGGGAATTAGGTGGGTTTTGGGCGCTTGCTATTACTTGTGGGGGCCAAAATTTACTTCAGTGGTTGTAAACAGAAAGATACAAACCCCGCCCAATGAGATGGTTTCTGGGGTTTCAACCTTTCAGTTTTTACAGTAAAAACACTTTTTAAGGGTTTTGAACACGCCCAAAAGGGCGATTATCCCCACTAATGAACTTTTGGGACAGGGGAGTCGCTTGATTCACAGGGGGTAAAACTGGGGGGTGGGTTTAGGGGCGCCCCACCCCAAATAGAGACAAAACCCCCGGGAAAACCAAAAAACCCTGGGAAAAATAAAACCAACCCCCTTGTTTTCCTTTTTCCTTGCACTATAACACGTAATAAAAGCTCACTATCCCCGGGTTATAAATTGGGGAAACGCCTGGGCCCGTTTTGGAATTGATTGTTTGCTTTTTTTCTCTCTGCTCCTAAACCCCCAAATTTTATATCTTTACTTGTCATGGAGCCCTTTGGGTCATTTTGTTTGCGGTGTCTGAATAAAAAACCTTCTTTTTTCTACCACCCCTTTTGTGTCTCTGTGCAAATCTGTGGGCCGGTGACAATATAAAGGGAAAATTGATGTTTTTCATAAATCTGCATTTTTATAAGTACAATTTATTAATGGATACATTAAAGGGCCCAAAAGAAGGAGTTGTCACTGTTTCTTTTTTGACTAAGTTGCTGGGCTTTAAGGTTCCAGTAATGATTACCAATGATTAACTTTCTGACTCTGGGCAAGTTAGTGATGAGGGCTTACTGTATTATATTTTGGGAAAAATTTAAAAATTTTGCATTGTGCACTTATGATTTATGTTACTTTTATTCAAAAAATTGATAAAAAGAAATATTCGTAATTTTTACAAGGTTTAATGTTGGTCTTACAAAATTCCAGGGGCCCCGGGGTTTTTTTTGAACCCCAGTAACTGTTGTGTAAACGGTAAAGTTCTCCTTGTCGGTTTTCTCAAAGTATTTTACTTTGTTCCACATCTCTAAGAAAATGTACATTAGTTTGACTGGTGTCTCTCCCGCCCTTTTTATACTTTTTTGTGTTCCCCGAATTTTTTTTTGGGTATGGGGAGTTTTAGATGGATGAATGAAGTCTGTGAAGAAAATTTATTTTTAAAAACTAGGGCTCCTTCCCAAAATATTTTTTTTTTAAAAGAGAGATATACAGTGCTTTTAATGAAATATTCACCTTTAAATTTTTCATTTTTATGTTATGCAATCTAGATTCCAGTGGATTTAATTTTTCTTTTTGGCCCAATCCACAGGAAATGAAATTTTTAAAGAATGTGAAATCACGGGTTTTTTGAAAATTTTGTTCCAAAAAATAAATATTCACCATCTTCAAGTCAGATGCACCTTTTGCAGTCTTGACAGCCTTGAGTCTACGTAAAAGGGTTTTCTATCAGCTTTTGCATCTGGATCGAGATTTTCCCCCCTTTTTCATTGCAAAACTGCTCAAGCTCCCGTTGGTTGCATGGGGGATTGTGAGGGAAAAGCTTTTTTCCAAGTCCAGGCCAAATTCTCAATTGGATTAATCCACCCCCAAGAACAACTTTTTTGTTTTTTTGG
Organism: Polypterus senegalus; assembly: GCF_016835505.1. NCBI lineage: Eukaryota > Metazoa > Chordata > Cladistia > Polypteriformes > Polypteridae > Polypterus > Polypterus senegalus. The sequence goes on from NW_024384593.1 coordinate 18,326, forward strand.
GCCCTTCTTGTGTGGGGTTTGGGTTTATACTTGGTGTCGTTTTTGCTGGATAATCGGTTTTTTTCCCAAAGGGAAGGGTTTTTCCCCCAAAGCATTTGGTTTTAGTCCAAAAATTTTTTATTTTTGATTTTTCTACCCCTTTAAGCTTTTCCCGAGCCCGCTGGAAAAAACATCCCGCATTCCGGCCACCCCCTTTTTTCTCAGTGGTGATGGGGGTGTTTTTAAAAATTTCAGTGTTCAAACAAGGGTTTTGTCAAAGCCAAAAAACCCCAAAAAAACCTTCTTCCAGCTGGGCTTCAGTGTCTCTCAGGTGCCCCTTTTGGCAGACCCTACCCGAGATCTAGGGGACATGTTTTTTTAAAAATGGCTTTTTATGTGCCACTCTCCCCCAAAGGGGTACAATTAATGAGGCACCCCGAAACAGTTGTTGTATGCACAGTCTCTCAAACCTCAACCACTGTGGCTTGCCCTTTAGAGTTATCAAGGTCTCTTTATTTACCTCCCCCACTAGTCTTCTTCTTGGGGTGATAAATTTGTTTTTTTTGGAAGTCCCCCTCTAGCAGATTTGCAGCTGTTCCATACTCTTAGTTTTTTTATTGATGGATTTAACTGGGCTCCAGGAAACACTCAGTGACATGCCTTTTTAAAAGTTGTTTAAAAAATGTTATTTTGCCCTTTATTTTGAATGTTTAAGACGATCTGACTCACCCCCAAGTTGGACTTCCCCGATGAAAATGCATTTAGAATACAATCAACTGAAAAAATATTGTCTACAGACAATTTAGTTTTTATGTGACCCTCTAAAAGTAATTGATTGCACTAGGGATATTCCCGGTGCAAAATTTAAAAAGGGGGAACACTTTTCCCGTCATTCATTTTGTATTTTAAAAAATTTTTTTTAATTTAGACCCCATTCCAATATATCTGTTTTTTAAGTTGACATTAATAACATCAAAAAACCAAATCAAATTTTATTGGGGATTCAACATAGGTTAACAATTTAAAAAGTGAAAAAATTCCAATGGGGAAGTTTTGGGGGCTTTACTAACCCAAATGCTCTTTTGGGCCTGAATTGAATGTTGCAAGTTCGATGAATGAATGAATGAAATTTGTAAAGAAAGTTTATTTCATCAAAATTTCAACTATCAACAGAACAATAGCAATTGATTTAAAATTACTTTATGACTGGGGAAATTTTACTAATTTTGTTTTTAGTTTGAGGTCAAAAAATTACACCTTTTTTTGCTAACCAGGAAGACTGCAATATTGAAACTTTCGAGGGGAACTCCGGGGCCCCCTTCTTGGGAAAACCCCCCATTGTTGTTTTTTTTGTTAGCCAAAAAAGGGGTCATTTTCGTGACTTCTCAATTTCTTTTAATGGGTAACACGGTACAACACAATAGTATGTTTTACAGTGATAAAGTTTCAATTTCTTTTTTGTTGAGTTTCTATTCAATAACTAACGTTTATAAACCTGATTGTTTGGCTTGAAAACCCAACCTTTCTTTTTTTTTTTCTCTTTCATTTAAGACAACCCCTTTTCCCTATATTCGACCCAAATATAGCAACTTGGGGACTCTAAAAAAATAAATTTTGGTGCTCTTCTTCTTTTTGTATCTTTTGGGGTCCGGCTTCATGTAAATGTATCCAAAGAAATAAAGTAAACATGTTTAAAAAAAGGAAATAATTAAGGGAAGCACAAATACAGGTATTAGAACCAAAAGTGACAATGATAAAAAGAATAAAATTTCTTTTGTGAAATAATTTTGTCATATTTAAATGTAGTATGGGGTTTTTAATCTTGGTTTTTTTTTTAAAAATTACTATTAAAATGTTTTGTTCCCCTTTCCCCCAAAATTAAATTATCTGTTTTTTTTTCGAGATAATTTTACAGAGACATAATAATGTGCCCAAGCTTGGGCAACAAAAAAATTTAAAAAACACTAAAACAAATATGGTTTCATCATTTTTCAAATAAAAAAAATTTTTATACAATGAGAAAACAATAAATCAACATTTAGGGTTCCATAGTAATCCAGAATTTGGATTTTAAGAAACATTATGATTGTGTAATACTATAAATGAACTATAAAGATGTGCTACACAACCATGTGCCATGGAGGGCTGCCATCGTTTTAATCAAAAGATAATTCCTGGCTGCATTTTACTCTTGTTGTTTGTCTGATCTCTTGTTGTGTCTACATTGGAACTGTGAAGTCAGAATTAATCAGAAATATGCTCTAATTTTGTAAATAGCAGTTTAATGAGTCTCACAAATTAGTTACAATGAATATGCAGTTCCTGGCTGGGTATTTTACATTCCATCAAACACACAAATCACCCTGTAAAATATATCTAACAGCATAACAATACAATTCTGCAAATTAAAACTTGTGGTTTCACCCTCACCAGCAAAAGCCTAAAGTGGGAGCACATCCAGAATCCTCAGTTGCATCTTAGGATCTAATGTGAATTTTAGCTGCTTTCACTACTCTGCTCAAAGAAATCTCACAGTGAACCACAGCAGAGGGTCCATGTTTATTTGACCTTGTCTTCAACTAGACTAATGGCAGAGCACTGCAGTATGCATGTTCAAACTACCCATAAACCATTGGGAATGTGTTATATTTTATCAACTTTATGTGTTTTGGTCACAGTGCAATTTTCAAATTGCCTTTACTTTTTGATTTACACTCATATATAATGACCTCTTAGGCACAGCCATCACCAGTGTGTCTGTCTTACAGAGTATTGACCTCATCGTGAGGTTTACTTTCCTTGGCACTGACATTCATGTTTCTTCCTATGAGGTCAGTAGATGGTTTGGGAGAGCATGGGGGGTCATGAGGTCACTGGAAAGGGTGTGTGACACTCCGATATCTATACAAAGGACAAAGGTCCAAGTCTTTAGAGTCTTGGTGCTTCCTGTCTTGCTATATGGTTGTGAGACATGGACAATATTCAGTGACCTGAGCGAAGACTGGACTCCTTTGGAACTGTGTCTCTTGAGAATCCTTGGGTACCGCTGCTTTGACTTTGTGTGAAATGAGCAGTTGCTCATGGAGCCCCGAATAAAGCACATTATTGTGAGGAAGTGTCATTTACGACACAATAGTCATGTGGCACGGTTTCACCAGGGTGATCCAGCTTGCAGGATCCTCATTTTCGAGGACCCGAGTGGCTGGACCAGTCCAAAGGGACACCCATATAACACCTGTGTAGGCCAGATAGAGGGTCATTTCCGGAGGGTGGGACTGGACCATGTGTCTGCCTGGGGCTGCCAACCGGATCCTAGCTGTTTCAGTCATGTGGTGCGTCGCAACACATAGTACCAGTGCATGCTCCCCAACCTGACCTGACCTCCTATATACATAAATTTATATTTACTTGCATATACCCATCTTTTATTATCCTTATAAATAAGTTACATCATTTTGCTTATTGCAGTGAGCATGTTTGCATTATCCATTAAAAAATTGTCTATAACCACATCTGAACCACAGAGAAAGTGAGTTATTTAAAGTAGATTTTTGCCAATTTATGAATCTACTTCATACATCATATAAATCTTTTCTATTTCTGGATAGAAGGTGAGACAGAGATGCCCCCCAACACACACACACACACACCTACAGTTTAGACCTCTTCATGCCTGTCTCATTGTTGACTGGTCTGATCTCCATTCTACTTTAGATGCAAGCAGCTGGTCACACTTTCTGGGAAGTACAGTATAGCTATGTAGCTCATATATTCTTCTGGGGTTGTTGGTACTTGGAAGCTGTGCTTCAGGCACTACCATTTCTGTCAAATTGTCCAGCCAGTGCTTAACTAATGGATCATAAGGCTGTGCATGAAGCTTTTTGCTTTCATGCGTTTTTTAAAAACTATTTCAATTATACTTTTTCTGCAAACTGAAAGGTGTAGCAATCTATAGACAAAGTGCAAGCACATAAATTTAATGACCTGGGGCCTCATGTATAAGCGGTGCGCACAGAAATGTTCGTAAGAACTTTTCCACGTTCAAATCGCGATGTATAAAACCTACACTTGGCGTAAAGCCACGCACTTTTCCACGGTACCTCATGCCTTGTCAGCGCAAGTTCTCCGCTCGGTTTTGCAAACTGGCGGCACCCAGCGTCAAAGCAATGGTACTGTTCTTGTGTGATTACTCATTATTTTCATGACGGCTTTATAAATACACAGAAACTAACCGCATATTGTTTATTAGTGTAATGCATCTGATTGTAATTAACTCGTAACAATATAATGGTCCAGGAACACCATAGTATTCCAAATACCATAACTGCTTTAGCGTTGTTACTCTCACTTCTTTTCTTCTTCTTCTTTCATCTCCTCCGTTAGGAGTTGCCACAGCGGATCATCTTTTCCATATTTCTCACACTGACGACTCGGAGTATTTATATCACTGTATCTGAGTGTGAATCACAGCAGCAGCTGATCGGAAAGAGAATTATCGGTATCTGCATTAAGCACAAGCTGTCTCTGCCACTGCAAAATGTTTTGAAGCCTTTCCTGTACGGACCTCCCGTTCAGAAACAGTTTAATCCCAAGAACTTTAAATGCACTCAATCAATTGCTCCTTGTAGAACGGTTTGTACTTACAAGTACAATCACCCACTGTAAACTACTACAGTTATAATATTACACAACCTGGGCCACTTTATAAGCGATTTACATATGATGCGATATCATTTTTAAGGTGAAATGAAGCAAAATATGTTTGTTAAATTATACAC
>NW_024384594.1:0-5437 GCF_016835505.1 Polypterus senegalus
TTTTGAACCCTCTAAAAAGACTTAATACTTAGTGGAAAAACCCTTGTTTGCAAGCACAGGGTCAAACATTTCTTGTAATTGATACCAAGTTGCTTTAGGAGAATATTGGTCCACTCCTCTTGCAGATCATCTCAACCCTAAGGTTTAGGCTGTCTGTGCTACTCTGAGCTTGAGCTCCCTCCATAGGTTTTCTATTGGATTAAGGTCCGGGAGACTGACTAGGCACTCCATGACCTTAATGTGCTTCTTCTTGAGCCACTCCTTTGTTGCCTTTGCTGTATGTTTTGGGTCATTGTCTGCTGGAACACCCATCCCGACCCATTTCAGTTCCTGGCAGAGGAAGAGATTGTCGCTCAGGATTTCCGTCATGCTCCGTCCATTTTCCCGTTAATCGATTAAGTTGTCCTGTGCCTTAGCAGAAAAACACCCCAAAGCAAAATGTTTCCACCCCATGCTGCGTGGGAGCGGTGTTTTGGGGTCATAGGCAGCATTTTCTTCCTCCAAACACAGCCGAGTTGAGTTAATGCCAAGATCTATTTTGGTCTCATCAGACCACAGCACCTTCTCCAGTCACTCTCTGAATCATTCAGGTGTTCATTGGCAAACTTCAGGCAGGCCTGAAATGTGCCTTCTTGAGCAGGGGACCTTGCGAGCCTGCAGGATTTTAATCCATTGCGGTGTAATGTGTTTCCAATGGTTTTCTTGGTGACTGTGGTCCCTGCTAATTTGAGGTCATTAACTAACTCCTCCCGTGTAGTTCTAGGATTCTTTTTCACCTTTCTCAGAACCATTGACACCCACGGTGAGATCTTGCGTGGAGCCCAAGGGCGAGGTCGATTGATGGTCATTTTGTGCTCCTTCCATTTTGAACAATCAGCACCAACAGTTGTCACCTTCTCTCCCAGATTCTTGCTAATGGTTTTGTAGCCATTCCAGCCTTGTGCAGGTCTACAATTTTGTCCCCTGACATCCTTGGACAGCTCTTTGGTCTTTCCCATGTTGTAGAGTGTGAGTCTGCTTGATTGATTGATTCTGTGGACAGGTGTCTTTTATACAGGTGACTAGTTAAGACAGGTGTCCTTAATGAGGGGTGACTAATTGAGTAGAAGTGTCTAACCACTCTGTGGGACCAGAACTCTTAATGGTTGGTAGGGGTTCAAAACTTATTTCCCTCAATGAAATACAAATCAATTTCTATCTTTTATTTAAAGTTATTTTTTTGATTTTCCTTTTGATGTGCAATCTGCCACTGTTGAAATAAACCTACCATTGAAATGATACTGTTCTGAGACTTTTCATTTCTTTGTCATTGGACAAACTTACAAAGTCAGTGAGGTCAAATAATTATTTCCCCCAGTATATATATATATATATATATATATATATATATATATATATTCATTTTAATGTAGGACCTGGTCATTTTAAAGTAGCTGCAAACCCGAAAAAGTGTGGGTACCCATGTTTTTAGATAAAAGATCTACCTCAAAATAATATCAAAAAGGCAAGTTTACAGGGAGATATTATAGTCATGGGGGACTTTAATTATCCAAATATTAACTGGGATAACCTTGCAGGTGGAGGAGCACAAGAGCAGGAGTTTTTAGAAGTAATCAGTGACTGTTTTTAACACAGCATGTTAAAGCCCCAACAGGTGAAGCCTGTCTGAATTTAGTATTTTGTAATAAGTGGGATTGAATTGAGGATGCAGAGGTGATTGAACCACTAGGGTCAAGTGACCATAATGTAATACAATTCTCAGTATTCTGTAAGAGTGCAGATGCAAAGAACTAAAATTGTTAAGTTGAACTTTGGTAGGGCTAATTGTAAGCAGATGCGACAGCGTCCAAGTAGGATACACTGCGATAATCTTTTAAGTGTGGAGACAGTGGAACAGGTGTAAAAATGTTTTACATGTAATGCAGGACACATACATAACTAAATTTAGAATTAATAGGAAACTAAAAAACTCACGGTGGATTAATAAAGATTAAAAAAAGTTGTAAAGGAAAAACTGCTTTATAAGGCATATAAGACTAATGACTGCAAAGTGAATCATAGAAGCTGCCCGACATGAGAGCAACCATTAAGGAGGATATCAGGGAGGCTAAAAGACAGTTGGAGAGAATATAGCAGATAAGGCAAAAAGACCTAAGAGTTCTTTCCAGCATTTTAGTAGTAAAAGAACAGTCAAGGAGGAGTCAAGTGCATCAGGAATAGTAAAGGGAATTAAAGAAAAAAGACAGTGAAATAGTGGATGCTCTAAACACATTTTTCTGAGGTGTTTACAAGTGAGCAAGTGGACAACCTCCCAGAGATAAAGCACAACTACTAAGGAGGTACTGAGGATTTGGAAATTGTAGAGGGAGAAGTGCTGCTCAGATTAAATAAGATAAAATCAAACAAATCCACAGGACCAGATAATATTTACCCTCGTGTTCTTAGGAGGCTAGTGAGTACATATATAAACCCTTGACACATACACATATTTTTAAAAGTCACTGTGCACTGGAGATTCGAAGGACAGAAATGGCAAATATCATCCCATTATAAAAAAAGGGTGACAGGGAAGATCCAAGCAACTAACATGCATGATAGGAAACTTAATGGAAGGGAACTATTAAGGATAAGATTGAGCAACACGGGCAAGGACAGCAGTTATTCTGAACAGCCAGCATGGGTTCAGAAGAGGAGGTCATGTTTACTAACATGCTGGAATTCTATGAGAGGCAACAAAGGATACGATCAAAGTGGAGCTTGATATTATTTATCTGGACTTTCAGTAAGCATTTGATCAGTTGCCACATGAGAGGTTGGGCAGCAAATTAAAAGAAGTGGGAGTTCAGGGTGAGGTTTTTAGATGGTGCAGATTTGGCTCCAGACACAGGAAGCAGAGGGTGATGGTGCGAGGAATCTCATCAGAACTGGCCGATGTTAAGAGTGGTGTTCCAAAGGGGTAAGTGCTAGGGCTGCTGTTTTTTTTATATAAATGATTTAGATAGGAACATAAGTAACAAGCTGGTTAAGTTTGCAGATGATACCAAGATAGGTGGATTAGCAGATAATTTAGAATCCGTTAAATCATTACAGACGGACTTGGATAGCATATAGAAGTGGGCAGATTTGTGGCAGATGAAATTTAATGTCCGTAAATATAAAGTATCACACAAAGGAAGTAAAAATGTTAGGTTTGAATACACAATTGGTGCTCGGAAAATCCAGAGTACACCTAATGAGAAGGCTTTAGGAGTCATAGTGGACTCTAAGCTATCAACTTCCCGATAGTGTTCAGAAGCCATTAAGAAGGCTAACAGAATGTTAGGATATATAGCACAAGTAATGTGAGTACAAGTCCAAAGAGGTTATGCTCAACCTTTATAATGCACTGGTGAGGCCTCATCTGGAGTACTGTGTGCAGTTTTGGTCCCCAGGCTACAAAAGGACATGTGCTAGAAAGGTCAGAAGGCGACTAGGCTGATTCCAGGGCTACAGGGGTTGAATTATAAGGAAAGATTAAAAGAGCAGAGTCAATACCGTTTAAGCAAAAGAAGATTAAGAGGTGACATGATTGAAGTGTTTAAAATTATGAAGGGAATTAGTACAGTGGATCGAGACTGTTATTTTAAAATGAGTTCATCTAGAACACGGGGACACAGTTGGAAACTTGTTAAGAGTAAATTTCACACAAACATTAGGAAGTTTTCTTTAACAGAACAATAGACACTTGGAATAAGCTACCAAGTAGTGTGGTGAAAGTAAGGCGTTAGGGACTTTCAAAACTCAACGATGTTTTCTTGGAAGAAATAAGTGGATGGACTGCGAGCTTTGTTGGGCTGAGTGGCCTGTTCTCGTCTAGAGTGTTCTAATGTTCTAAAAAAGCAGTTACATTTATCCTTGGAAATTTGAACAAGCCTTCATTTTAGGACTGTAATATACACACTTAGAGTATAGGCATTAGATTCTATAAGGTAATGGGGAACACTAAGCATTTATATAAGACTCTACATCAGAACCTAAGAAATTTTTAAAACAAGAAGACAATTCAGTCTATCAAGCTGGGTTGTTAAGTTAAAAAGCCAAGATGTCCCAATATCTCATTCAGAATCTTCTTAAACAGTTTTATTTCAGAGTCTGACATTTTTCTTAGAACTTAGTTGCTGCTCTGTCTTTCTTATAAGTGTGGTGAACAGAACTGAACATAATACTCTAGATATGGTCTCACTACCATCCTATAATCTAAGCATGAGTGTACCTCAATTTATATTCAACAGTTTTACTATATAATCTTAACATTTTATTTGCCTTTTAATAGTTTCTGTATAATACTTAGATGATGAAAAGTTGAGTCAACATAAACTGCTAATTTCTTTTCAGAGGTTGCTTACTTTAGAACAGTGTCTCCAATTTAGTATTTATGATTGAATTTCTTTTTGCCTGTGTTTAGCATTTTCCACTTTCTATATGAAACTGCATTTTCAGTCTTTGCTCAGTTTTTTTAACTATATTAGAGAAGAACGATTTCAAAATATAACATTTACCATTTATAGAACTTTTTTTTAGAAAAATCTTAAAAAAAAAAAAAATAAAGTGATGAGCATCCTGGTTGTCTCCACACACTGAGGAGAGTCAAGAAGCATGACAGACCATGGGTTGCTAAAAGACACCTGAAGGACTCGAGATGGTGAGAAATAAGATTCTCTGGTCTGATGGAACCAAGATAGAACTTTTGGCCTTAATTCTAGGGCGATTTATACTTCCGCTCAGGCGCGTCGCGCCCGCATCATGGCTGCCAGCGTTCATTTCCCGCGTCCTCTGAGCAGGTCCTCAGAAATTAAAGCTGCGCGTCGCGAGTTGCAGTACCAGCGGAAAGTCGGGCTGGCAAAGTCAGAACGTGGCGTCAGAGTCTCTGTTTTCTATCTACATGTGACAACAAGCTCTATGGAGATCCTTCGGGGATCTATGTGCGCTTTGCTGTTGATGAATGGTTTAAAGTGGTGAAACAAAATGCCGACATACAGATGCATTCGAGCTTCTTGGACCCGACAGGTAAAGTAAAAAATAAAAACGACACAAAGATGGTATGTGAGACTTTTAAAATGTATTGTGTCATTCGATCGGGAATATGGCTTGAATATAAAGCACCACGAATGCATCTGATGTGGCATTTCCTTCACCACATCGAACATCATCCGTAGGCATAGAGGCTTTCTGTCAAATGTAGATAGTACCGAGCGTATGACCGATACATTTAAAGTATCACATACCATCTTTGTGTAGGTCTTTATTTATTTTTGCAACTTAACAGCAACATAATGTATGCGTTATACAGTATTTGAACCACTGAGAAAAATAAGACGGTGAAACGTGTATTTTATGGATTAAAAGGACGGCAATTCGAAAGTCCGCTACCTCGTGTTACTTTATCATTAGAACCGTC